>NW_027513026.1:0-250000 GCF_048772815.1 Callospermophilus lateralis
AGGCACTGTGGGATTCAATTTATACAGGAACCATTAAAAGGTGAGGAATCTCATTTCAATGAAAGGTCTGGAGAACTCTCACAGGCAAGGCTTCCCAAAGAGTGGGCAAAAGGTCACATGAAGCCAGGCCCATTGAGGTCTACAATGTGAATTCCATGTGTGTTTTGACTCTCAACTATGGCTGACAATCTTTCAAAATAAAATCTTGTGATATCCTGGCTGAGATTCCCAGTGCTCTGTGGAAAGTCACCCTGGGCCTAGATCTCAGTTTCCAATGGCGAATCTCATGCTTGGCCTCCAAAAATCTCAACACAATTCATGGCAATACTTCTCTGAGCTCAGTTCCACAACTCAGTCTCTAAGGGGAATCACAACAGAGTTCAAGCCCAGGTGGATCCAGGCATCTCTTCCAATTGCCACACAAATGACGACAATTAAAACCAAAACACTCCCACAGGGCCCTCTTCTTCTTTTGTATAGACACTAATCATAACCTCTAGCTGGAGGTTTCCATGAGGGGCACAGCCCAAGACAGTGTCAAAAATAATCTCACTTGCCCCTCATTTGCCTAAAGTCAGGGTGGCCTGGACAACATTCCTGTGAAACAGAAGTGATCATATAGGACTGCTGTTAATACTGCTCCACTTCTCAAATTTGAGGCCTACTGACTGTGGGGTATAGATTCTTTGTGTGAATTGGAGTCATGAGAAAACGCAAGCACCTATTGTCCAGCCTCTGCAGGGCTTTGAAGAACTCATTTGACACAAATGATCCCTATTCTCACTTGATGGAGGTCATTAATATTACAGAGGAAGGCAAGAGGCTTCATGTACAATGACTGATCTATTTTTCCATTTTGGTTTTGGATGCCCACATGGGATCTTTCTCTAGATACATCAGGTGCTGAAAATCTAAACCACAGGCTCACACAGGGCCAAGTGGCTGATTCAGACAAATCCCTTTCCAAAGCAATGAAGTAAAAAGCCACAGGTGATTCCCATTCATTTCCATTTGAAAACTCTTTTCTTCAGGCTTCACTAAGGTTTGGCCTGAGGCAAAGACCTTTCTGACATTCAGAGCAACAGAACAATAGGTAATCAAAAGCCCCCAAGCAGGGTTTCTCCTAGGAGACTTTCCTGGTTACTCTGATATGTGAGTTTTCTGAGATGCTCGCCATTCCCTTCAGCTATCCAGTACATGGCTATGTCACAGAGCTTGGAGGTGGTACGTATCTTGTACAAAAATACATGATACTAATCTTTAGAGTGGCCAGAATTCAGGAAAAAAATGAGAACATAGGTAGATAGCAGGTGTTGCCCATGGATAAGGCAAGCCTCATTCCATTCATTAATTGGGAAGGATGCATACTGGGAAGTTTTCTACTAGACAGGACACACCCAATGAGCTATTTTCTTTTCTAATATCTACAAAGAAAAACACAGTGGGATACACAGACACAGAAACAGTCTCCTTGTCAAATGACTTACTAGAAACAGTCCACTCCATACCAAACAAACCTCCATTTTTACCTATTCTCAGATCATGAGAAAAAACCACAAACACAAACCAACACCCACAAATGCACCTCCTTCTTCCAAGTAGGTCTGTGACTATCTGGAGTGTCCTCTGACTGGTAGGACATACGATGTAACCCAGAAATGGCCTTTCTGTCTCAGATCTGGTCTCCTTCGTCAAATCTGTGAATTTGTAAGGAGGCAGTGGTGAGCCAATTCCTATGCTCTCAGGAAAGACCCCTCTTCAGAGCTTTCTTGGTATTTGGCAACCCTTACATCAGTAGGTACCAAGAAAGACTGACTCTGTCCTTCGTAAATCCAAAGAAATGAGCCCACTGTGACTGCGACTGGGACTGGCTCAGGGTGCCTGGCTTCCTGGATCACAAAATTCAGAGACCTCCATCACCAAGGAAGTGAGGTGAGGTCACTACCTTCAGAAAATGAATGAGGTCACTGTCTTGGCCACCACTTTGTCCTAACAGTTTCTTCCTATTGTCTCCTGACATGGAGGCGGCCCTACTTCCTGTGATACTTTCACATGTTAGAATGGTATAGAAACCATAGTCACCTGGGAACAGCTCTCCACACAGGCCTAGTTTGGTCCATCTTCCCTACATTAAGAATAGAGAGGCTGACTCAGACACATCCTTTCATCCTGACCATGTTGTTTGCCATGGAATATTACTTTTGTTCTCTCAGGTCCTTCATAGCTGCCTGCATCTTCTCCAGGGATAATTTCTGCATGGATTTTGAGGTACTCAGCAGGTGGAAGATCTCCTAACTTCCTGTATTGTAATACCAACTTTGTCCCTGCTCTTCTGTAAAGTGAGATTGAGGGAATATTGTATGGTCAGGGTTAATAGCATGTTCGATTTGGGTTGGAAATCATTCTGCTGGATGAATAATTGTATTGAGAACCAGCGATATTTATAAGAATATAGAGGGAAAACATAAGTATGAAAACAGAAATCTAGGTAATATTTGAAGCCCAGAAGGATTTGGACCCTTGATTGGGATCCTTAGCTTGAGTTATGTTTTGCACCGAGGTCTCAGTTAAATTGATATACAATGGCATAAGACCCTGTACCTCAGATGATTAAATGTAGAAGAGAACATCCAGTCAAAAAGGGATTGTGTGTAGGATTAGGAAGATAGTCAGTAGGTTTAGGAGGAAGAGTGAGTCTAGGATTTGGACCAAATGTTCTTTAGCAATACGGTTTTGGTTAGAGAGTGAATATAAATGACACCATATGTGAAGAGTCAGGCACAATGATGAACTGGGGAAAATATGTAGGAAAGCAGACATCAATAGAGACATTAGGAAATCTGGCAAAGTATAACATGATAGGATTAGAGATTTTCAACAGGGTTGAGGTTGAATACATAATCTTAAGAAGAAACAAATTTGTAGTCACCAATAAGATTGACATTTGAGAGCATTAGGCAACCTGGACATGGATATATTTAGTAATCCATGTTCACATTCCATTGAGGTTTTGGTACAATCATAAGGGTGACCTTCGCATTTTGTGTCCAAAATATTACTGTGATAATATGTATATGAAGATCAGGTGACATGAGTATTTCTTCCACCATTTCTGGGGGAAATGTTTTGAAAAGATATAAATTAGTACTGGGGATACTAATAGGCTTACCCTGTGTTCATGAATATAGAGATGATGCATTAATAGACCATAATGTGAATAAATTATATGACTGGTTCCAAATTTAAATAATGGATTGTATTGATATCTGAAAAAATAGAAGAAATCATTTATTGATATACATACATTCATTCCAACCACTTACATATCTAATGGTTATCTTAGGGTTACCGTTTATCATGAATAGTGAATGAGTTTGCTTCAAAAATGATTATGGAATTGAAAATAATGTGTTTAGAAAGAAGTCTAGTGAAAAGACGAGTCAAGAAACATGGAGAAATATAAGTGTTCTGAAGGAGGAAGTGATTGAAAGTGAACCAAATGTTTATAAATTTGTGAATTTGTGAATGAAAGGATATAATTTATGATGTCTATAAACTGAAGAAATAATAACGTACAAGGTTTGAATAAAAATGAACTTTAATAAACACATCACATCCAATAGGAATCTACTTGCATTGATGTTAAACTTGGTCAGTTACTGTAGAAATATTACGATTTGTAAGCACCCTTCCCTGAAGTTAGTTTTCAGTACTAGGAAACAAATATGTATTTCAGTGGATGTATATTTCTGAGAATAAACTTGTTAAAAGTTGATTATAAATCCACATATATGAATATGAATGAATTCAGGCGGTGTATAAGAAGACACATATATTTCATATTTTGGTAAATCTGGAGAATATATATATATATATAGACACACAAACACACACACATTATAATGTAGCAATATATATGCCAACTGAAATTCATCATGAAAAATAACTCATCCGCATATCCCAAAATATTCATTTTACTGAACAGTAATATATGTATAGTGTTGTTCATCTAGGAAGCTCACTCATGGGTTGAATTTTCTGTTAAAACAGCGTTTAGGAGGAGTGATCTCTTCTCACAATTTGTATCTGCCAATTCAGCCACCTCACAAGAATGTACATGTGAAACCAGGTAGGATTCTATTTGTGCATATAAAAATACATTTGCTTAATAGGCTACAGAGAAAGGGAGACAGGAATTCACATATTTCTTAACTTTAATAACACATGGAGAATTATTTCAACAAATAATTGACTAGATTTATAACTCCTACCTTATATCATGCAAAAGGTAAGTCCAACTATACACCATGCTTCCTCTGAAATGCTTGTATTTCTATTCTGTTTGGGTTATTTTTCTCCATTATATTAGGATTAGTAGTCAGAGTTTAGTAGGGTATGGGTTAGTGTCAGGGATTCAGTATTTCAAACAGAAAATTGTAAAATGAATCCAATGTTTATGCAAATATGTGCTAAACAAAATCTTCTCTCTCTCATCCAGAACAATGACTTGACATTCCCTTCGCCACAAGTAAGTCAGAATTAGAGGAGAAGAGTTAGAAAATCTGTGAATATATATTTAGAATGGAAAATGCTCAGGAATTCACAACCTTGGAGTTGATAGAGCAGTTTCCAAAAGTAAGTGACATGGTAAACACTCCACAAACATGGAGATCTGCTGGCCTAATCACTTCTTGAGAAATTGCCTCTGAGCTTGGGCACTTGAAATATATGTTGTTTTCAGGAGCTTTAACTTCCGATGTAGTGAGACCATCAAAGCTAGGTCTGCATCTATGTGACCAGGAGGACATGGTTTCTTATTTTCCAATGACCATGAGGCAGCAGTGCTAAATTCTCTCTTTGTAGCTAAATTGTGGCCAGTGGGGCTAAGTGTCTCCCCATGTGGACTGTGAAGCCATTTGGTCATCCTCGACTTTTCGTTTTGTTTCTTGCTGCTGCACTGGGGGTTTGGTATTTGCTTCACGAAATACAAGGAGTTCAAGTGGGACACAGTGCTGGAGGGAGTTCTGTCACGTGTGGTGGGTCAGTGTCTGCATGAGAATGCACCAACTAGGCTTCTATCCCACATAGCTTGCCCCTTGACCATAGCAACCTGATTCTAAACATTGCCATGAAAAATCTCCATATAACAAGATGCCTTTATATAGAAGGGTCTGCTGGCTGCACCGTGTCTGTCTCAAGGCATTTGAAAGTCAATGGCAGATCCACATGGCCCCACCAGAGATGTTTTATCACACACCTGCACACCACTGCTCTAGGCCCACTACTCAGCAGGCTCCAACTTACTGGCATCTCTGTTCTACACGATTTTCATGATACCTAGTCAATCAAGGCACTGTCTGGTATACTCATGATCAGCAACAGGACATCCAATGGTTCTCCAGTGCCACCTGGTCATGAGAATTTCTAAAATTTTATGGTATTTATCTAACTATTTTTCACAGATGAAATTGTTGGTACTGTGGGTTTCAATTCATTCAGGATCCATTAAATGTTGAGGAAGCTCATTTTAATGAAGGATCTGGAGATCTCTCACAGGCAAGGCTTCCCAAAGAGTGGCCAAATTGTCACATGAAGCCAGGCCCATTGAGGTCTACAATGTGAGGTCATGTGTGTTTTGACTCTCAACGATGGCTGCCAAGTCTTTCAGAATAAAACCTGAGATATCCTAGCTGAGATTCCCAGTGCTCTCTGGAAAGCCTCCCTGGGCCTAGACCTCAGTTTCCAAGGGCGACTCTCATGTGTGGCCTCCTGAAATCCCAACAACATTCATGGCAATACTTCTCTGAAGTTAGTTCCAAATCTCATCCTCTAAGGGGAATCACATCAGAGTTCAAGCCCAGGTGGACCCAGTCATCTCTTCCAACTACCACACAAATGACCACAATTAAAACCAAAACACTCCCACATGGTTCTCATCTTCTTCCATATAGACACACATCATAACCTGTGGATGAAGTTTTCCATGAGGGGCACAGCCAAACCAGTGCCCAAAATAAGCTCCCTTGCCCCTCATTTGCCTAACGTCAGGGTGGATTGGACATGCTTCCTGTGAACCAGGAGTGATCAAATAGGCCTGCCGTAAATGCTCCACTTCTCCACTTTGAGGCCTTCTTACTGTGGGGATTATATTCTTCTTTTTCTAAATTTTTTTGGAAATTTAATTGGAAAGTTAAAAAAATTGTTTTGCAGAATGTTAAATTTCTAATGGCAAAGCCTTCACCTTGTTTGTGAAGGAAACCTTGATGCCTTGCCAATCTGGTAACATGGAGACACTCAAAATTTTCTTTTACATACTACATGGATGAATGGCTACAGCTCATAGTTTTTTAAAACTGAAAGGCAGATACCAGCAAGTAAGATAACAAATAAAAGACAATTTTATTAAAAAATAAAGTTGTTAAATGACTCAAATATTGGAAATTCAATTCTTTTTATTTTTGGTTGTTCAAAACATTATAAAACTCATGATATATCATCTTTCATACATTTGACTCAATTGGGTTATGAACTCCCATTTTTACCCCAAATACAAATCGCAGAATCACATCAGTTACACACTCACGTTTTTACATAATAGCATACTAGTTATTGTTGTATTCTGCTACCTTTCCTATCCCCTACTATTCCCCCTCCCCTCCCATCTTCCCTCTCTACCTCATCTGCTGTTGTTTAATTCTCTCCCTTGTTTTCCCCTCTTTAGCCTCACAACCTCTTATATGTAATTTTGTGTAACATTGAGTAGTCTCCTACCATTTCCATATGCTTTTCCTTCTCTCTCCCTTTCTCTCCCCCCACTCATCTCTGTTTAGTTTTAATATTTTTCTCATGTTCTTCCTCCCTGTTCTCTTCTTATTTGCTCTCTCTATATAAAAGGAAACATTTGGCATTTGTTTTTTAAGGATTGGATAGATTCGCTTAGCATAATCTATTCTAATGCCATTCATTTCCCTGCAAATTCTATGATTTTGTCATTTTTCAGTGCTGTGTAATACTCAATTGTGTATAGATGCCACATTTTTATTATCCATTCGTCTATTGAAGGGCATCTAGGTTGGTTCCAAAGTCTAGCTATTGTGAATTGTGCCGCTATGATCATCGATGTGGAAGTATCCTTATACTGCTCTCTATTAACATCCTCAGGGAAGAGTCTGAGAAGGGCGATATCTCGGTCAAATGGTGGTTCCATTCCCAGCTTTCCCATGAATCTCCATACTGCTTTCCATATTGTACTCACCAATTTGCAGTCCCACAAGCAGTGTACAAGTGTACCCTTTACCCCACATCCTCACCAACACTTATTGTTGTTCGACGTCATAATGGCTGCCAATCTTACTGGAGTGAGATGGTATCTTAGGGTGGTTTTGATTGCATTTCTCTGACTGCTAGAGATGGTGAGCATTTTTTCATGTACTTGTTGATTGATTGTATGTCCTCCTCTGTGAAGTGTCTGTTAAGATCCTTGGCCCATTTGTTGATTGGGTTATTTGTTATCTCATTGTTTAATTTTTTTGAGTTCTTTTTATTCTAGATATTAGGGCTCTATCTGAAGTGTAAGGGGTAAAAATTTGTTCCCAGGATGTAGGCTCTCTATTTACCTCTCTTATTTTTTCTCTTGCTGAGAAAGATCTCTTTAGATTAAGTAAGTCCCATTTGTTTATTCTTTTTATTAACTCTTGGGCTATGGGTTTCCTATTAAGGAATTTGGAGCCCAACCCCACAGTATGTACATTGTAGCCAACTTTTTCTTCAATCAGACGCAGTGTCTCTGATTTTATATCTGGCTCCTTGATCCATTTTGAGTTAACTTTTGTGCATTGTGAGAGAAAGGGATTCAGTTTCATTTTGTTGCATATGAATTTCCAGTTGTCCCTGCACCATTTGTTGAATATGCTATCCTTCTTCCATTGCATGCTTTTAGGCCCTTTTTCAAATATAAGAAAGTTGTAATTTTGTGGATTTGTCTCTGTGTCCTCTATTCTGTACCATTGGTCCATCTGCCTGTTTTGATACCAGTACCACACTGTTTTTGTTACTATTGCTTTGTAGTACAGTTTGAACTCTGGATTCACACTTCCTGCTTAGAATTGCTTTCGCTATTCTGGGTCTTTTGTTTTTCCATATGAAATTCATGATTACTTTATTTATTTCTACAAGAAATGCCATTGGGTTTTTGATTGGCATCGCATTAAACCTGTAGAGAACTTTGGGTAATATCGCCATTTTGATGATGTTATTTCTGCCTATCCATGTACAGGGCATACTTTTCCATCCTCTAACATCTTCTTCTATCTCTCTCTTTAGGGTTCTGTAGATTTCATTGCATAAATCTTTCACCTCTTTGGTTAGGTTGATTCCCAAGTTTTTTATTTTCTTTGAGTATACTGTAAAAGGAGTGGTTTTCCTCATTTAAATTTCAGAAGTTTTGTTGCTGATATACAGGAATGCCTTAGATTTATGCGTGTTGATTTTATATCCTGCCACTTTGCTGAATTCATTTACTAACTCTAGCAGACCCTTTTGGGTCTGTTAAATATATTATCATGTCATCCAAAAATAGCGATAATTTAAGTTCTTCTTTTCCTATTTTTAAGTCTTTAATTTCTTTTGTCTGTCTAATTGCTCTGGCTAGTATTTCAAGAACTAAATCGAATAGAAGTGGTGATAGATGGCATCCCTGTCTTGTTCCAGATTTTAAAGGGAATGCCTTCAGTTTTTCTCCATTTACAATGATGCTAGCCTGAGGTTTAGCATATATAGCTTTTACAATGTTGAGGTAAGTTCCTGTTATTCCTAGTTTTTATAGAGTTTTAAACATAAAGGGATGCTGTACTTTGTAGAATGCTTTTTCTGCATCTATCGAGATGATCATATGGTTCTTCTCTTTAAGTCTATTGATGTGGTGAATAGTATTTATTGATTTCCGTATATTGAACCAGCCTTGCATCCCTGGGATGAATCCCTCTTGATCATGATGCACAATTTTTTTATGTGCTTTTGTATTTGATTTGCCAGGATTTTATTGAGAATTTTTGCATCCAAGTTTATTAGAGATATTGGTCTGTAGTTTTCTTTCTTTGAAGTGTCTTTGTCTGGTTTTGGGATCAGGGTGATGTTGGCCTCATAGAATGAATTTGGAAGAACTCCTTCTTTTTCTATTTTTTGAAATAGCTTGAAAAGTATTGGTATTAATTCATCTTTGAACGTTTTGTAGAACTCTGCTGTATAACCATCTGGTCCAGGGTTTTTTTTGGTAGGTAGTCTTTTGAAGGTTTCTTCTATTTCTTCCTTTGTTATTGGTCTATTTAAATTTTGTGTGTCTTCCGGACTCAATCTGGGCAGATCATATGACATAAGAAATTTATCGATATCTTCATTATCTTCTGTTTTATTGGAATATAGGGTTTCAAAATACTTTCGAATTATCTTCTGTATTTCTGTAGTGTCTGTTGTGATATTGCCTTTTTTATCCCATATGTTAGTAATTTGAGTTCTCTCTCTGCTTCTCTTCATTAGCATGGCTAAGGGCCTGTCGATTTAATTTATTTTCAAAGAACCAACTTTTATTTGTTCAATTTTTTTGTTTCAATTTTGTTGATTTCTCCTCTAATTTTAATTATTTCTTGTCTTCTACTACATTTGTTGTTTTGCTCTTTTTTTTCTAGGTTTTTGAGATGTAGTGTGAGATCATTTATTTGTTGTTTTTTTCTTTTTTTGAGGAAAGAATTCCAAGAAATGAATTTCCCTCTTAAAACTGCTTTCATTGTTTGCCACAGAATCCGGTATGTTGTGTCTGTATTTTCATTTGTATCTAAGAGATTTTTTTATCTCCTCCTTTATGTCTTCTGTAACCCATTGATTATTCAGTAACATATTGTTCATTTTCCATGTGATGTAGAATTTTTCCTTCCTTCTTCAATCATTAATTTCAAGTTTCATTCCATTATGATCAGATATGGTGCATGGTATTATCTCCATACTTTTATATTTACTAAGAGTTTCCATATGGCATAATATATGGTCTATATTTGAGTAGGACCAATGTGCTGCTGAGAAGAACATGTATCCACTTTATGATGTTTAATATATTCTATATATGTTGGTTAAGTCTAGGTTATTGATTGTGCTATTGAGTTCTATAGTTTCTTAATTCAGATTTTCTCTAGAGGATCTGTCCAATGGCGAGGGTTGTGTGCTGAAGTCACCCGTAATTATTGTGCTATAGCCTATATGACTCTTGAACTTGAGGAGAGTTTGTTTTATGACTTGGCACCACCATTGTTTGGTGCATACAAATTGATAATTGTTATGTCTTGTTGGTGAATGTTGCCTCTTCACAGTATATAGTGTCCTTCTTTATCACTTTTGATTAACTTAGGTTTTAAGTTGATTTTATTCGATATGAGTATGGCCACTCCTTCTTGCTTCCGAGGGCCAACAATGGCTGCGAAGTCTTTCAGAATAAAATCATGTGATTTCCTGGCTGAGATTCCCATTGCTCTGTGGAAAGCCACCTTGGGCCTAGATCTCAGTTTGAAAGGGTGACAATCATGCGTGGCCTCCTAAAAACCAACACAATTCATATCAATACTTCTATGAGGTACGTTCCAGAACTCAGGCTCTAAGGGGAATCACACCAGAGTTCAAGCCCAGGTGGACCAAGTCATGTCTTCCAACCCCCACACAAATGACCACAATTAAAACAAAAAAACTACCACATGGCCCTCATCTTCGTCCATAAAGACCCTCATCAAAAGTTCTGGATGGAAGTTTCCATGAGGGTTGCAACTAAAGACAGTTTTCAGAATAAGCTCCCTTGCCTCTAATTTCCCTAAAGTCAGGGTGGCCTGGACACCCTTCCTGTGAACCAGGAGTGATCAAAAAGGCCTGCCATTAATTCCGCTTTGTTTCTATAATTTGAGGCTTACTGAATGTCAGGTATAGATTTTTTATGTGATTTGGAGTCATGAGAAAATCCAAGCACATCTGGAGAGCATTCAAGAATTCATTTGACAAAGAGGATCCCTAATCTCACTTGAAGGGGGTCAGGAACCTAACAGAGAAAGGCAAGAATCCTCATCCACAATGACTGCTCTTTTTGCCATTTTGGTTTTGAATGCACACATGGGATCTTTCTTTAGATCCATCAGGTGCAGAGAATCGAAGCCACAGCCTCACACAGGGCCAAGAGGCAGATTCAGACAAATCCCTTTCCAAAGCAATTAAGCAAAGAGCCACAGGTGATGCCCATTTATTTCCATTTGAAATTTTTTTCTTCAGGCTTCACAAAGGGGTGGCCTGAGGCAAAGACCTTCCTGACATTCAGGGCAACAGAACCTTGATTGGTATACTGAGCTTGAATTATGTTCTGCACCGAGGTCTCAGATAAATCGATATACAATGGCATAGGACCGTGTACCTCGGATGATTGAATGTAGAAGAGAACATCCAGTCAAAAAGGGATAGTCTGTAGGATTAGGAAGATAGTCAGTATGTTTAGGAAGAAGAGTGAGACTAGGAGTTGGACCAAAAGTTCTTTAGCAATAGGGTTTCAGTTAGAGAGTGAATGTAAATGTCAGCACATCTGAAGAGACAGTCACAATGATGAACTGGGAAAAAATATGTAGGAAAGCAGATATCAATAGAAAGATTAGGAAATCAGGCAAAGTATAAAGTGCGTGATAGGATTAGACATTTTCAACAGGCTTGAGGTTGAATATATAATCTTAGGAAAAAACAAATATGTAGTAATCAATAGGATTGACATTTGAGAGCATTAGGCACCCTGGACATGGATGTTTTTAGTAATCCATGGTCACTTTCCATTTAGGCTTTGGTACAATCATATGTGTGACCTTTGCATTTTGTGTCCAGAATACTACCGTGATAAAATTTATATGTTGATAAGGTGACATGAGTATTTCTTCCACCATTATGGGGAGTAATATTCTGGAAACTTATAAATTAGTACTGGTGATACAAATAGGTGTACCTTGTGTTGATCATTATTGAGATGTTGCATGAATAGACCAGATTGTGAATAAAGTATATAACTGGTTCCAACTTTAAATAATGGATTGAGTTTGCATCTGAAAATGTATTGGAAATCTTATATTGATATATATACAATCATTCCAACCAGTTATATATGTAATGGTAATATTAGGGTTACGGTTTATCGTGAAGAGTGAGTATTGCTTCAAAAATGATTATGGAATCAAAAATAATGTGTTTAGAAAGAAGTCTAGTGAAAAGACCAGTAAAGAAACATGGAGGAATACATGTGTTCTGAAGTAGTAAGTAAATGAGAGTGAACCAAATGCCTATAATTTTGTGAAGTTGTGGGTGAAAAAATATATCCTATGATGTCCATATACTGAAAAAATAGTAATGTACCAGTGTTGAGTAAAAATGAACTTCAAAATACACATCATGTCCCATAGCAATCTACTTGCATTGATGTTAAACTGGGTCAGGTACTGTAGAAATATTAGGATTTGTATGCACCACCTACTGAACTTAGTATTCAGTAGTAGGAAACCAATATGTATTACAGGTGTATAAATATTGCTGAAAATAATCTTGTAAAAAGTGGATTTTGAACCCACATACATGAATATAAATGAATTTAGGGAGTGTATAATAAGACACATATTTTTCATATTTTTTTAAAATCTGGAGAATATATATACATATATATATATATATAATATATATATACATATATATACATATATAATATATATATGTATATATATACACATATATATTTTTTTTCCAGATTTAAAAAAAATACATACACACACACACACACACACATTAATATTTAGCAATATATATGCCAATCGAAATTCATCATGAAATATAATTCATCCACATATCCAAAAATATTCATTTTACTGAACATGGATTTATGTATAGTGTTTTTCACTAGGAAGCTCACCCATAAGTTGAATTTTCAGTCCCATCATTATTTAGGGAGAGTCATCTGTTCTCACAATTTTATATTCCAAAATCAGGGAGCTCACAAGATTGTCCGTGTGATACCAGGTAGGATATTATATATATATGTATACAAAAATACATGTGCTGAATAGGATACAGAGAAAGGGAGATAGGAATTTATATATGTGATAATTTTAAAAAATCATGGAGAAATATTACAATGAAAAGTTGACTAGATTTAAAAAACATACTCTTGATAATGCAGAAGGCAAATAGAAGTATACACCATGCTTCCTATGAAAGGCCTGTATTTCTATTCGGTTAGGTTTCTTTCTCTCCATGATATTAGGATTAGTAGTCAGAGTCTAGTAGGGTATGGGTTAGTGTCAGGGATTCAGTATGTCAAATGGAAAAAAGGAAAATGAATCTAATGTGTATGCAAAAATGTGATACACAAAAATCTTCCCTCTCTCATCCAGAACAATGCCTTGACATAACCATCGCTAAAAGTAAGACACAATTAGAGGAGAGGAGTTAGAAAATCTGAATATATATGTGGAATGGAAAATGCTCAGGAGTTCACAACACTGGAGGTGGTAGAACAGTTTCCAAAAGTAAGGGAAAGGGTAAACAATCCAGAAACATGGAGCTGTGCTGGCCTTGAGACTTCTTGAGAAACTTCCTCTGAGGTTGGGAACAAGAAATATATGTAATTGTTAGGAGATTTAGCTTCGTTTGTAGTGACACCATGAAATCTGGGTCTGCATCTCTATGACCTGGAGCACATGGTCCTTATTTTCTAATGAACATGAGGGAGCAGTTCTGAATTCTCTCTTTGTAGGTAAACTGTGGCCACTGGGAGCTAAGTGTCTTTCCGTGTGGACTGTGAAGCCATTTGGTGATCCTCCACTTTCCAGGGTGTTTCTTACTGCTGCACTGGGAGTTTGGTATTTGCTTCACGAAATACAAGGAGATCAACTGGGACAAAATGCTGGAGGGAGTTCTGTCATGTGTGGTTGGTCAGGGACGCAAAGAGAATGTACGAACCAGGCTTCTATCCTACATAGCTTTCACCTTGACTATAGCAACCTGATTCTGAATATTTCCCTGAAACCTCTCCATATGACAAGATGCCTTTACATATAAAGGTCTCCTGCCTGCACCATGTCAGTCGCAAGTCTTTCGAAGCCAATGGAAGATCCAGGTGGTCCTACCAAAAATATTTATTTACACACCTACAGTCCACTTCTCTAGGCCCACTACTCATTAGGCTCCAAATTACTGGCATCTCTGTTCTACACCATTTTCACGAAAACCAGTCAATCAAGGCACTCTTTGGTACACTCATGATCAGCAACAGGAAATCCAAAGTTTATCCAGTGCCACCTGGTCATGGGAATTTCAAAAATTTTATGGTATGAATCTAGTCATTTTTCAAAAATGAAGTTAGAGGCACTGTGGGTTTCAATTAATTCAGGAACCATTAAATGGTGAGGAAGCTCATTTCAATGAAAGCTCTGGAGAACACTCACAGAAAAGCCTTCCAAAAGACTGGCCAAAAGGTCACATAAATCCAGACACATTGAGGTGTACAATGTGAGGTCCATATGTGTTTGGACTCTCAACTAGGGCTGCCAAGTCTTTAAGAATTAAATCATGTGATATCCTGGCTCAGAATCCCCGAGCTCTGTGGAAAGCCATCCTGGGCCTAGATCTCAATTTCCAAAGGCGATTCTCACGTGTGGCCTAGTAAAATCCCAAGAGAACTCACGACAATACTTCTCTGAGGTCAGATCCAGAACTCATTCTTTAAGGGGAATCACACCAGAGTTCAAGCCCAGGTGATCCGAGTCATCTTTTCCAACTACCACACAAATTACCACAATTAAAACAAGAACACTCCCATATGGCCCTCATCTTCTTTCATATTGACACTCATCATAATTTTGCTGGAGGTTTCCATGAGGGGAGCAGACCAAGACAGTGTTCAAAATAAGCTCCTTTGACTCTCATTTGCCTATAGTAAAGGTGGCCTGGACACCCATCCTGTGAACCAGGAGTGATCAAATAGGCCTGCCATTAATACCGCTCCAATTCTCCAATTTGAGGCCTACTGACTGTTTGGTTTAGATTCTTTATGTGAATTTTAGTCATGAAATAACCAAGCACCTATGGGGTAGCCTCTGCAGGTTTTGAAGAACTCATTTGACCCAAAGGATCCCTATTTTCACTTGATGGAGTTCAGGAACCTTACAGAGGAAGTCGAGAGACTTCATCCCAATGGCTGCTCTTTCTGCCATTTTTCCTTTGGATGCAAACATGGGAACTTTCTTTAGATCCACAGGTGCTGAGAATCTAAGCCTCAGCCACACACAGGGCCAGGGGGCTGATTCAGTCACATCCCTTTTCAAAGCACTTAAGAAAAGAGCCACAGGTATGCCCAATCATTTCCATTTGAAAACTGTTTTCTTCAGGCTTCACAAAGGGGTGGCCCGATGCAAAGAACTTCCTGACATTCAGGGCAACAGAACAATAGGTAAGCAAAAGGCCCAAAGCAGGGTTTCTCCTCTGAGACTGTCCTCGTCACACTGATATCTGAGTTTTCTGAGATGCTCGCCATCACCTACAGCTATCCAGTACATGGCTATGTCACAGAGCTTGGAGGTGGTACATATCTTGGACACAAAACCATGGGCCTATTCTTGAAATTGGCCGGAATTCAGGACAAAAATAGAAACTTAGGAAGGTAGCAGGTGTTGCTCATCGATAAGGCAAGCTACAGTCCATTCATAAACGGGGCAATATGAATGCTGAGAAGCTTTCTACTAGACACGACACATCCATTGATGAATTCTCTTTTCTAATGTCTACAACCACGGAAACAGTGGAATACACAGACATAGAAACACTCGCCCTGTGAAAAGACTTACTAGAAACAGTCCACTTCAAATGAAACAAACCGACTGTCCTACCTATTCTCAGAAAATGAGACAAAACCACAAACCCACAACCACACCCACAAAGGCACCTCCTTCCCCTAAGTAGGTCTTTGACTATCTGGAGTGTCCTCTGACTTGTAGGCCATAATACGTTCCCCCGAAATGGCCTGTCCTGTCTCAGATCTGGTCTCCTTGGCAAACTCTGTGAACTTCTCAGGAGCCAACGGTGAGCCACTAACGACTTTCTCAAGAAAAGCCCCGCTTCCGAGCTTTCCTGGCATTTGGCCTTCTCACGTCTGAAGGTACCAAGAAAGACTGACTGCATTTAGTAAATCCAAACAAGTGAGACCATAGGGACTGGGACTTGGACTGGCTATGGGTGCCTGGCTTCCTGGATCCAAAGTTCAGAGAGTTCCATCACCATGGAAGTGAGGTGAGGTCACTTCCTTCCTGAACTGAATGAGGTCCCTGTCTTGGCAACCACTTTGTCTTAACTGTTACTTCCAAGGGTCCCATGAGATTGAGGCTGCCCCTACTTCCTGTGAAACTTTCACAAGTTAGAATGGTATATCAACCATAGGCACCCAGGAATAGATCTCCACACAGGCCTGTTTTGGTCCATGTTCTCTACATTAAGAAGAGAATCTGATTCAGACACAACCTTTTATCCTGACTGGGTTGTTTGCCATGGAAGATGACTTTTGGTCTCTCAGGTCCTTCATAGCTGCCTACATCTTCTCCAGGGATCATTTCTGCATGGGCCTTTGAGGTTATCAGCAGGTGGAAGTTTCCCTACATTTCTGTATTGTAAAATCAACTCTTTCCCTGCTGTTCAATAAAGTTAGATTGAGGGAATAGTGTATGATTATAGTTAAAAACATGTTTGATTTGGGTTAGAAATCATTGTGCTGGATGAATAATGGTATTGGGAACCTGCTATGTGTATAAGAATATATAGGTGTAATATATGTATGAAAAAAGAAATCTAAGTATGATTTGAAGGCCAGAAGGGCATTGGGCCCTTGATTGGGATACACAGCATTGAATTACGTTCTGCAGAGATGTCTCAGATAAATCGATATACAATGGCATAGGACCTTGTACTTTGCATGAATTAATGTAGAAGGAACATCCAGTCAAAAAAGGATAGTCGGTAGTGAAAGGTTAATAAAATAGGTACTTGCTATTTCCTGTTTTTCTGTATGCTTAAAAAAACACTGTTGAAATCTTGAGAAATGTTTGCTAATCTTGTTCTAGAATGTACTGTTCCCAACTGCCAAACTGCAGAATGTACTGCCTCACTCGGTGTCACACGAACCGCCCACTCACCCTTACACATCAGTAAACTTCCCTCCCTTCCATCTCCAAGGAATGTATGTAAGCTCTGCATAAGCTGTTCTCAGAGCTCTCTGATCTATTTAAGTTAGCTGTGAGCCCCAGCAAGCTGGACGCAAAATAACCCTTTGCTGTTGCATGAGACAGTCTCTTGGTAGTCTCTTCCTCCAACACTCACCTGACCTTTACATATTGAGGTTCCACCGAGTTCCGGCAGTGGCGGATGAGAGACCCCAACGGGCTCCTCTCGGAGCAAGTAAGGCGCCTCTTTCTGGTTTCAGGTGTCATGTTAGGGCTTGGCAAAATTGCTGGCGATGAAGAGCCTGGGGTCTCTCCGACGGTGGCTGAGAGACGTGTCACAGAGACATAGGGCACCTCCCTGGGGGACCCCAAAGAGGACTCGGAGAATCAAGGAACAATTGCTTCATCGACTCAGTGATATTTTCTTTTAGATTCGGTATTGCCATCCTATCGGGTTTTGCCGGCTACGCATTCCTGGTCTCAGTGTTGGATGTCCATTGCCTGTCTTTATGGTCTTGTCTTATCTGTGTCATGTGTCTTTGCTTTTACTGTTTGTGTACCTTTCATTATGGGACAGAGCACTTCAATGCCTCTGTCCCTGACCCTTGATCACTGAACCAAAGTCCGCTTAAGGGCTCAGAATCTTTCTTTTTTTAGTAAAACGCTGGACCTGGCAGACTCTCTGTGCCTCAGAATGGCCCATCTTTGGAGTCGTATGGCCCCAAGAAAGATCTTTCTACTTCCCACTAATTTATAAAGTCAGAGATATTGTCTTTCAGCCAGGGCCACATAGCCATCCTGATCAACAGCCATATATCTTAACTTTTCAGGACCTCTGCAAATCTCCTCCTCCATGGGTGAAGCCTTTCCTTGCCCATGCCTCTGCTCATACTCCTTCCCACATGATCTCTCAAACCCTCACCTCTTCCTCCTCCTCCACCCTCTGTTTTCCCTGAGTCACAAGATTTGACTCTACTGGACTCTTCCTCCTCTCCTTATCCCCTGCCCTCGTCCCCTAACACACAACACACTCTAAGTGATTCCCCTGCTGCTGACTAAGCCTCTCTACCATTGGAGGAAGCTAAGCTGGTAATAGGATCTGATAATGGACCGATGTTCATGGCCCAGGTAAGTCAGGGGTTAGCCAGGAACCTGGGGATTAATTGGAAGTTATATTGTGCTTATAGACCCCAGAGTTCAGGACAAGTAGAAAGAATGAATAGAACCATTGAAGAGACCTTAACGAAATTAAGCTTAGAGACCAGCATAAAAGATTGGACTGTGCTCCTGACTTATGCAATGTTTCATGCAAGAAAAAATCCTTCTGTTTCTTTGAGTAACCTTACCCCCTGAGAAGTTCTCTATGGTGGCCCTCGTCCAGTAAGGGTCCTAAGCCCAACTGTAAGACCTAAGGATCCTTTCCACACCCTCTTGCTTGACAGACTTAAAGCTCTTGAAAGAACTCAGTGATACCTGTGAAAATAGCTGCCCACTGCGTAACAAACTGTGTACCAGGGGATTCCACATCCATATCAAATAAGAGACTTCATGTATGTAAGATGACATCAGGTGTCATCCCTGGAACCCAGCTGTAAAGGACCATACCAGGTGCTACTTATAACACCTACAGTGGTAAAGGTATACAGAATCACTTCTTGGATCCATGCCTCTCATCTCAAGCCTGCTCCTTGTCCAGAATCTTTCTGGAAACTGGAAAAGACTGGTAACAGTTTCAAATTGTGTATTCGCCATGTGGATAAGGTTATATACTCTCCCCTTGGCCACAAGTAGTCCTAACCCTCATCAGCCTTTTAAGCAGCGATGGCTGATCACAAATCCTACTGGAAAAGTGTATGATCGATCTCACATACATCCCCCTTAGGGACCTGGTGGCCATCTCTCCACCCAGACATTTGTCAGCTGGCCATAGGTTTTTTCTATTGGGATATCCCTGATGAAGAAAATCCCACTAAAATACCATTAAATCCCTTGTGTACCATAGATAATGGAAACAAACATTATGGATGTAGGGACACGCGAGCCAAATGCAGGTTGGCTATCCTAGATTACTTGTTTGCCCGGGAAACTATCAAAGCCACAAACAGTAACGGCTGTGTGGGGGAAAAACCGACTTCTTCAGTATGTCATGGAGATGTGAGCATACAGAGGCTGCCTGATGGAACCCAATACTTCATCAAATTAAGTACACAGCATTGGCCATATTACCAAGTAGACAACAGAAAAAGGATGGCCCCCAGAGGGGTCTCTAGATCCTCAAATTTTGCGTGACCTTTTTAACTTCTGCAAGTGCTCAAAAGGGTGAAAGGAGATTCCCCTATGTGGAAGCCCTTTCCCTCCTTAACTCACATCCTGAACTATGCTTCTCCAATAGATTTTTATCCTCAGCCTTCTGCTCCAGACTCTCTGCTGTCACTCCCACCTCAGCAACGTGATTTCTCCCCTCCAATTACTAGATCAGAATCCCAAACCTCCACCAGTTCTCAGACAATTGCCCGCTTGTGAGGTAGCAGGTACTGAGGTACCCCTCCACCCACTCACTCCTCTCTCTTCCTGTCAGTGCCCACACCGGGTCCCACCAGGTCCTCTTTCCAGCTAACCCAAAGCTCAAACGAGCTGAGGAGAGCTCTCAGACCCTTATCCAAGATGTAATATAAATGGCCATTAAAGTTGCTTTGTCATCACTGAAAACAGGTTACTAAAATTTAAAGTCCCTCACAGGATTTTGGGATACTCACTCCCGTTTTCTGCTCTTCTCTACCTGTTCTACTGCTCAAGTTTTTTGCTAGGAAATTCCCAAACTCCTTTCCAATTATTCTTTTACATCTCTCTTTTTCCTCATTCTCAGATCCTCGGAGCTTCTCTCAGCCCCACCTTCCCCGTATTCCCCCTCTGTACCAGGCCCACAGAAAAGTCTTAAATGTCCTTCTCCAGAAGTCTTCACCATGGCTGACTTTAGAACTTTCAGCATAGAGTTTCTATAAAGAGTTCAATGTAGATAAACTTTCTCTTTTTGTATTGCCCTGTTATACTTGGCCACTGGCTAAAAAACTCAGTACTTCTAAGCTAGACAACCCCTAACTAGTTTTTCACAAAATATGTGAACAAGTCCTCTGGCCTTCAGCTGGGGCTTCACAGAAATCGCCACATTTCTAAGATAAAGAAATTACCAACTGGGCTCCGTTGTAACAGCTGGCAGGGGGAAAATAAGAAAGGGAATAAAAAGCTCTCCTCCTCCCAGGTGTCCTTGAAAATTTAACTTGCCCAGAACAGAGGAAAAATCAGAAACATATACTGCTTTTTTGAACTTCTGCAGACTGTAAACTTCTGAGCCCCATCCCTTATATGTTGGGTACACAATTCTGAAACTACCACTTGAGTTTCAGGGGACTAATTGATTACAACAGAAGCAATGCCCTCTGAATCCAGTTGCAACAATATAGGACTGTTTCCCTGTCTTCAGTGCTATCTTAGGTGCCTTGCCTTGTCTGTCCCTACAACAGCATAATTCTATATACTTAAACATTGTTTATGTTTTCATGAAATGGTCAACAGATGTGATTATTTTGAAATGTTGCAGATGTTTCCCAGAAAGCTCTATCATGACGAAGGTTCGTTTGAAGATCAAATAGGGGGGGCATACAACCGGTTCCACTGGGAACTTGTATCCCTCACTTTAGCCATCCTATTAGGAATAGGAGTTACTGCACGGGTGGGCACAGGAACCACTGCCATTGTCCATGGGACACAACAAATGACCCAATTAGAAGAAGCAATAGAGCAAAAGTAAGATATTAGAAACCTCCATCAGAGCTTTGCATGAATCTTTAACCTCTCTCTCTGAAGTTGTTTTAAAGAACAGTTGAGGGTTGGACCTCCTCTTCATTAGAGAAGGGGGCCTTTGTGCTGCATTGAGGGAAGGATGTTGTTTTTATGCTGACCATACTGGAGTTGTAATAAAATCTATGAGTAAATTTAAAAGACACCTTGAAGAGCATCAACAAGAGAGAGAGGCCCAAAAAGGGTGGCTTGAGTCTTGGTTCACACACTCCTCCTGGTTAACTACGTTTTTATCAACCCTGGCCGGTCCAATAATAATCCTCATATTATTGCTAACTATAAAATCCTGTTTGCTCAACCGTGTAATTTCTTTTCTCCAGGCTCAAATTGGACGAGTTAAACTTATGGTAATACCCCACTAGCAGACATAGAATGTGACACCCTCCAATGATCATTTTTATGATTAAAAGTAGCCAGAAGAAGAAGTGGGGAATTAAAGTTTAATAAAATAGGTACTTGTCACTTCTTGTTTTTCTGTATGCTTAACAAAACACTATTGAAATCTTGAGAAATGCTTGCAAATCTTGTTCCCAGAATGTTCTGTCCCCAACTGCCCAACTGCAGAATGTACTCCCTCACCCAGGTGAATGCAAACCACCCTCTCACCCTGACCCATCAATAAAATTCCCTCCCTGCCCTCTCCAGGGAAAGTATATAAGCTCTATTTAAGCTATTCTCAGGGCTATCTGCTCTATTCAAGTGATCTCTGAGCCCCAGCATGCTGGACACCCAAAAAACCTTTTGATGTTGCAAGAGATAGTCTGTTGGTGGTCTCCTCCTCTGAAGCTCGCCCCAAATTTACTTGGATGATTGAATGTAGAAGAGAACATTCAGTCAAAAACGATAGTCTGTAGCATTAGGAAGATAGTCAGTACTTTTATGAAGAAGGGTGAGTATAGGAATTGGAAAAAAATTTCTTTAGCAATAGGGTTTCGATTAGAGAGTGAATGTAAATGTCAGCACAGGTGAAGAGTCAGTCACAATGATGAACTGGGGAAAATATGTAGGAAAGCAGATATCAATAGAGACATTACAAAATCAGGCAAAGTATAAAGTGAGTGATAGGATTAGATATTTTGAACAGGGTTGAGTTTAAATATATAATCTTAGGAAGAAACAAATATGTAGTCACAATTAGGATTGACATTTGAGAGCATTAGGCAAATTTCAGGTGGATGAATATTTCTCAGAATAATCTTGTGAATAGTTGATTATAAATCCACATAATAAACATGAATGAATTTAGGGAGTGTATATAAGACACATATATTTCATATTTTGAAAAATCTGGAGAGTGTATATATATATATATATATATATATATATATATATATATATATATATATATATACAAAACACACACAGACAAAAAAGTAGCAAAATATATGTCAATCAAAATTCATTATAAAATATATATCATCCACAGATCTAAAAATATTAATTTTACTGAACATGGATTTATGTATAATGCTGTTCAACTAGCAAGCTCAACCATAGGTTGAATATCCAATTCCAACAAGTTTAGTAGGAGTGATCTCTTCTAACAATTTGTATCTGCCAAGTCAGCCACCTCACAAGAATGTACGTGTGGTACCAGGGAGGAATCTATATGTGCATATAAGAATACAGAGAAAGGGAGACAGGAATTCACATATTTGTTAACCTTAAAAATACATGGACAACTATTTCAACAATAAATTGACTAGATTCATAACTCCAACTCTGTATCATGCAAAAGAAAAGTACAACAATACACCAGGCCTACTCTGAACTGCTTGTATTTCGATTCTGTTTGGGTTATTTTTCTCCATCATATTAGAATTAGTAGTCAGAGTCTGGTCGGGTATGGGTTAGAGTCAGGGATTCAGTATTTTGAATGGAAAATAGAAAACTGAATCCAATGTTTATGCAAATATATGCTACAGAAAATTCTTCCCACTCTCCTCCAGAACAATGCCTTGACATTACCTTCGCCCCAAGTAAGACACAATTAGAAGAGAAGAGTTAGAAAATCTGTGAATACCTATCAGGAATGGAAAATGCTCCAGATTTCACATCTTTGGAGGCGGTAGAGGAGTTTCCAAAAGTAAGGGACAGGGTAAACACTCCACAAATATGGAGCTCTGCTGGCCTAAAGACTTTTTGAGAATCTGCCTTTAAGGTTGGGCACTTAAAATATATGTTGTTTTCAGGAGCTTTAGCTTTATTTGTAGTGAGACAATCAAAGCTCGATCTGCATCTATGTGACCTGGAGGACATGGTTAGTTATTTTTCAATAAAAATGAGGCAGCAGTGCTGAATTCTCTCTTTGTAGGTAAACTGTGGCCACTGAGGGCTAAGTGTCTCCCTGTGTGGACTGTGAAACAACTTGGTCATCCTCCAATTATCGTGGTGTTTCTTGCTGCTGCACTGGGAGTTTGGAATTTGCTTCATTAAATACAACGAGTTAAAATGGGAAACAGTGCTGAAGGGAGTTCTGTCAGCTGTGGTGTGCAGGGTCTCCAGGAGAATGCACCAACCAGGGTTCTATCCCACGTAGCTTGCCCCCTTGACAATAGCAACATGATTCTGAACATTGCCCTAAAACCTCTCCATATAAAAATATGCCTTTACGTATATGGGTCTGATGGCTGCACCATGTCAGTCTCAAGCCATTTGGAAGCCAGTGGAAGATCCACATGGCCCCACCACAGATGTTTTATCACTCACTTGCGTAACACTTCTCTAGGCCCACTACTCACTAGGCTTCTACTTACCAGCATCTCTGTTCTACACCATTTTCCTGAAACCCAGTCAATCAAGGCCCTGTCTGGTATATTCATGATCATCAACAGGACATCAAAGGTCCTCCAGTGACATCTGGTCATGGGAATTTTAAAAATTTCATGGTAATTATCTAGCAATTTTTAACGAATGAAGTTGGAGGCACTGTGGTTTGCAATTCATTCAGGAACCATTAAAGGGTTAGAAAGCTAATTTCAGGGAAAGCTCTGGAGCACTCTCACAGGCAAGGCTACCCAAAGAGTGGCCAAAAAGTCACATGAAGCGAGGCCAATTGAGGTCTATAAAGCGAGGTCCATGTGTGTTTTGAATCTCAATAATGCATGCGAAGTCTTTCAGAATAAAATCATGTAATATCCTGGCTGAGATTCGCAGTGTTCTGTGGAAAGCCAACCTGTGCCTAGATCTCAGGTTCCAATGGCAACTTCATGCCTGGCCTCCTAAAATCCCAACACAATTCATGGCAATACTTCTCTCAGGTCAGTTCCAGAACTCAGTCTATAAGGAGAATCACACCAGAGTTCAAGTCCAGGTGGACCCAGACAACTCTTCCAACCGCGACTCAAATGAAAACAATTAAAACCAAAATACTCCCTCATGGCCCTATTCTTCTTCCATATAGACACTAATCATAACCTCTTCCTGGAGTTTTCCATGAGTTGTGCAGCCCAAGAGAATGTCCAAAATAAGCTTCTTGCACCTCTTTTGCCTAACTTCAGGGTGGCCTGGGCACCCTTCCTGTGAATCAGGAGTGATCAAATAGGCCTGCCCTTAATACTGCTCCGCTTATCCAATTTGAGGCTCTCTGACTGTGGGGTCTAGATTCTTTATGTGAATTGGAGTCATGAGAAAAGCCAAGACAGTGTCCAAAATCAGCTCGCTTGCCCCTCATTTGCCTAAAGTCAGGGTGGCCTGGACACCGTTTCTGTGAACGAGGAGTGATCAAATAAGCCTGCCGTTAATACTTCTGTGTTTCTCCAATTTGACGCCTACTGATTTCAGGTATCAATTCTTTATGTGATTTGGAGTTATGCGAAAACCCAAGCACCTCTGCAGGGAATTGAAGAACTCATTTGACCCAAAGAATCCCTATTCTCACTTGATGGAGTTCAGGAAATTAACAGAGGAAGGCAAGAGACTTCATCCATAATGAATGATTTTTTTTTTGCCATTATGGCTTTGGACGCACACATGGGACCATTCTTTAGATCCATCAGGTGCTGAGAATCTAAGTCATAGACACAAACATGGCCAAGAGACTAATTCAGACACATACCTTCCCAAAGCAATTAAGCAAAGAGCCACAGGTGATGACATTCATTTCCATTTGAAAACTGTTTACTTCAGGCTTCACAAAGTGGTGGATTGAGGCAAAGAACTTCCTGACATTCAGTGCAAAACAACAATAAGTAAGCAAAAGGCCCAAAGCAGGGTTTCTCCACTGAGACTTTCCTGGTCACACTGATATCTGCATTTTCTGAGATGCTCGCCATTCTCTTCAGCTATCCAGTACATGGCCATGTCACAGAGTTTGGAGGTGGTACATATTTTGGACACAAATCCATGAGCCTATTCTGGATAGTGGCCAGAATTCAGGAAGAAAACAGCAACTTAGAAAGATAGCAGGTGTTGCACATCAAAAAGACAAGCTGCACTCCATTCATATATTGGGCAGGTTGAATTATGGGAAGATTTACACTAGACAGTACACATCCATTAATGCATTCTCTTTTCCAATATCTACAACAACGGACACAGTGGGATACACAGACATAGAAACACTTGCCTTGTCAAATGACTTACTAGAAACTGTCCACTCCAAACCAAACTAACCGCCTTTCCCATCTATTCTCAGAACATGAGACAAAACAATAAACCCATACCCACTCCCACAAAGGCACCTCCTTCCCCCAATTAGGTCTGTGACTATCCAGATTGTCCTCTGACAGGTGGGCCATACTATGTTCCCCTGAAATGGTCCGTCTTCTCTAAGATCTGGTGAAATATAAGTATGAAAACAGAAATCTAGGTATGATTTGAAGCCCAGAAGGGTTTTTCCCTTGATTGGGATACTTAGCTTTGAATTATGCTCTGCAAAGTTGTCTCAGATAATTCGATATACAATGGCATAGGACCTTTTACATTGGATGATTGAATGTAGAAGAGAACATCCAATCAAAAAGGGATAGTCGGTAGGATTAGGAAGATAGTCGGTAGGTTTAGAAAGAAGAGTGATTAAAGGATTTGGACCAAAAGTTCTTTAGCAATAGGGTTTCGATTATAGAGTGAATGTAAATGTCAGCACATATGAAGTGTCAGTCACTAGGATCAACTTGGGAAAATATGTAAAAAAGCAGATATCAATAGAAACATTATGAAATCAGGCAAAGTATAAAGTGAGTGATAGGATTAGACATTTTCAACAGGGTTGAGTTTGAATATATAAATTAGGAAGAAACAAATATGTAGTCACCAATAGGATTGACAATTGACAGCATTAGGCAACCTGGACATGGATGTTTTTAGTAATCCATGTACACTTTACATTTAGGCTTTGGTACAATCATAAATGTGACCTTTACATTTTTTTGTCCAGAATATTACTTTGATTAAATGTATATGTACATCAGGTGACATGAGTATGTCTTCCACCATTTCTGCGAGCAATATATTGAAGATGTAAAATTAGAATCGGGGGTACAAAGAGGTGTACCCTGTGTCTATGAATATAGAGATAAAGCATGAATAGACCCTAATGTGAATAAATAATATAACTTTTTTCAACTTTAAAAAATGAATTGATCTAATATCTGAAAAATTAAAGGAAATCGTATATTGATATACAATCATTCATTCCAACCAGGTATATATGTAATGGAAATATTTGTGTTTTGGTTTATCATGAAGAGTGTGTGAGTTTTGCTTCAAAATGATTATGGAAATTCAAAATAATGTGTTTGGAAAGAAGTCTCATGAAAAGACCAGTCAAGAAACCCTGACAATACATGTGTTCTGAAGCAAGAAGTGGTGAAAGTTGAAACAAATGCATATTAATTTGTGAACTTGTGGATGAAATGTATATCCTATGATGTGCAAAAACTGAAGAAATAATAATGTACCAGTGTCGAATACAAATGAATAAAGAATTACATATCATGTCCCATAGGAATCTACTTGCATTGATGTTAGACTGGGTCAGTTACTGTAGAATAATTAGGATTTGTATGCATCATTCCCTGAAGTTAGTTTTCAGTACTAGGAAACAAATATGTATTTCAGGTGGATGAATATTTCTGAGAATAATCTTGTGAAATGTTGATTAAAAATCTACATACATGAACATGAATGAATTTAGAGAGTGTATATTAGACACATATATTTCATATTTTGAAAAATCTGGAGAGTGTATACACACACACACACACACAAATAAAAAACACTCACAGACATTAAAAAGTAGCAATTTAAATGCTAATCGAAATTCATCAGTAAATATATATCATCCACAGATGCAAAAATGTTTATTTTACTGAACATGAGTTTATGTATAATGTTGTTCTACTAGGACGCTCCCTATAGGTTGAATTTTCAGTTCCAACAGCGTTTAGGAGGAGTGATCTCTTCTCACAATTTGTATCTGCCAAGTCAGCCACCTCACAAAGATGTACATGTGATACCTGGTAGGATTCTATATATGCATATAAATATATAAGTGTGAATAGGCTAAAGAGAAAGGGAAACATGAATTCTCATATTTGTTAACTTTAAAAACACATGGAGATCTTTTTCTATTAAACATTGACCAGATTTATAACTCCTACCTTGTATAATTCAAAATGCAAGTCCAACTATACAACATGCCTCCAATGAACTGCTTGTATTTCTATAGGTTTGTGTTATTTTTCTCTATCATATTAGGATGACTTGTCTGAGTCTAGTAGGTATGGGTTAGTGTCAGGGATTCAGTATTTCAAAAGGAAAATTGGAAATTGAATCCAATTTGTATGCAAATATATGCTGCACAAATATCCTCCCCTCTCATCCAGAACAATGCCTTGAAATTACCTTCACCCCAAGTAAGACACAGTTAGAGGAGAATAGATAGAAAATCAGTGAATACATATCTGGAATGGAAAATGCTCAGGAGTTCACAACCTTGGAGGTTGTAGAGGAGTTTCCAAAAGTAAGGGACAGGGTAAACACTCCACAAACATGGAGCTCTGCTGGCCTAAAAACTTTTAGAGCAACTGCCTCTGAGTTTGGGAACGTGAAAATTATGTTGTTGTTAGGAGAATTGGCTTCCTTTGTAGTGAGACCATCAAAGCTGGGTCTGCCTCTATGTGACGTGGAGGACATGGTATCTTATTTTCCAATGAACATGAGGTAGCAGTGTTGATTTTCTTCTTTTTAGGTAAACTGTGGCCTCTGGGGACTAAGTGTCTCCCCGTTGGACTGTGAAGCCATTTGGTCCTCCTCCACTTTTTGTGGGGTTTTTGCTGCTGAACTGGGAGTTTGGTATTTGCTTCATGAAATTCAAGGAGTTCAACTGAGACACAGTGCTGGAGGGAGTTCTGCCATGTGCGGTGGTTAAGAGTCTGCAGAAGAACGCACCAACCACGCTTCTATCCCTCAAAGCTTGCCACATTGCATCCTTGTCCATAGCAACCTGATTCTGAACATTGCCCTGAATCCTCTTCATATAACAAGATGCCTTTAATTACAAGGGTCTGCTGGCTGCTTCATGTAATCCACAAGCCATTTGGAAGCCAATGGAAGATCCACATTGCTCCAACAGAGATGTTTTATCACACTCCTGCCCACCAAAGCTCTAGGCCCACTTCTCAGCAGGCTGCAACTTTATGGCACCTCTGTTCTACACCATTTTCATGAAACCCAGTCAAGCAAGGCACTGTCTGGTACATCCATGATCAGCAACAGGACATCCAAAGGTTCTCCAGTGCCACCTGTTCATGGGAATTTCAAAAATTTCATGGTATTTATTTAGACATTTTTCAAGGATGAAGTTGGAGGCACTGTGGGTTTCAATTCATTCAGGAACCAGTAAATGGTGAGCAAGATTATTTCAATGAAAGCTCTGGAGAACCCTCACAGGCAAGGCTTCCCAAAGAATGGCCAAAAGGTCACATTAAGCCAGGCCCATTGAGGTCTACAATATGAGGTCCATGTGTGTTTTCACTCTCAACTATGGCTGCCAAGTCTTTCGAATGAAATCATGTGATATCTTGGCTGAAATTCCCAGAGCTCTGTGGAAAGCCACTCTGGGGCTAGATCTCAGTTTCCAAGGGTGACTCTCATACATGGCCTCTTAAATCACAACACAATACATGGCAATACTTCTCTGAGATCAGTTCCTGAACTCAGTCTATAAGGGGAATCACACCAGAGTTCAAGCCCAGGTAGACCTTGTTATGTCTTCCAACTGTCACACAAATATCCACAATTAAATCCAAAACACTTCCACATGGCACTCATCTTCTTCCATTTACACAATCATCATAACCTCTGGCTGGAGGTTTCCATGAGGGGTGCAGCCCAAGACAGTGTCCAATATAACCTCCCTTGTCCCTCTTTTGCCTAAAATCAGGGTGGCCAGGACATCCTTCCAGTGAACCAAGAGTGATCAAATAGGCCTGCCATTAATATGGCACTGCTTCTCCAATTTGAGGCCTACTTACTGTGTGTTTTAGATTCTTTATGTGAATTGGAGTCTCGAGAAAAACCAAGCACTTATGGGCTAGCCTCTGCAGGGTTTTGAGGAACACATTTGAACCAAATGATCACTGTTCTCACATGATGGAGAACAGGACACTTACAGAGGAAGGCGAGAGACTTCATCCACACTGACTGCTCTTTTGTCCATTTTCGTTTTGGATGCACACATGGGATCCTTCTTTAGATCCATCAGGTGCTGAGAATCTAAGCCACAGTCTCACACAGGGCCAAAAGACTGATTCAGACACATCCCTTTCCAAAGCAATTAAGCAAAGAGCCACAGGTGATGCCCTTTCATTTCCATTTGAAAACTGTTTCTTTAGGCTCTACAATGGTGTGGCCTGAGGCAAAGGCCTTCCTGACATTCAGGGCAACAGAACAATTGATGAGCAAAAGGCCCAAAGCAGGGTTTCTTCACTTAGAATTTCCTGGTCAAACTGATATCTGAGTTTTCTGAGATGCTCCCATTTCTTTCAGCTATCCAGTACATGGCCATGTCACAGAGCTTGGAGGTGGTACATATTTTGGACACAAAACCATGAGCCTATTCTGGAGAGTGGCCAGAATTCAGGAAGAAAACCGGAACTTAGGAAGATTGTTGGAGTTGTCCACCCATAAGTCAAGCCGCAGTCCATTCATAAATTGGGCAAGTTGAGTCTAGACAGGACACATCCAATGATTCATTCTCTTTTCTAATATCTAAAACCACGGACACAGTGGGATACACAGACAAAGAAACACTGGCCTTGTCAAACGACTTACCAGAAACAGTTCACTCCAAACCAAACAAACCGCCTTTCCTACCTATTCTCAGAACATGAGACAAAATCTCAAACCCACACCCACACACACAAAGGAAGCTCCTTCCCCCAAGTAGGTCTGTGACTATTGGGAGTGTCCTCTGACTGGTGGGCCAAACTATGTTCTGATGAAATCGCCTGTCCTTTGTCACATATGGTCTCCTTGGCCAAATCTGTGAAGTTGTCACTAGCCAGCGGTGAGCCACTACCTGCTTTCTCAGGAAAGGCCCCTCTTTAGAGCTTTCCTGACATTTGTTCATCCTCACCTCAGTAGGTACCAAGAAAGACTGACTCTGTCCTTGGTAAATCCAAAAAATACGACCACTGGGACTGGGACTGAGACTGGCTCTGGGTGCCTGGCTTCCCGGATTCCAAGTTCAGAGAGTTCCATCACCAAGGAAGTGAGGTGAGATTACTTCCTTCAGGAATTCTTTGAGGTCATTGCCTTGGCAACCACTTTGTCCTAACTGTTGCTTACAATACTCCTATGAGATGGAGGCTGCCCTTTCTTCCTGTGACACTTTTACAAGTTAGAATGGTATATCAACCATAGGGACCCCGGAATAGCTCTCCACACATGCCTGGTTTGGTCTATCTTCTCTACATTAACAAGAGAGAGGCTTATTCAGACACAACCCTTCATCCTGGGAAGGTTGTTTGCGATGGAAGATGACATTTGCTCTCTCAGGTCCTTCATAGCTGCCTACATCTTCTCCAGGGATCAAGTCTGCATGGACATTTGAGGTTCTCAGCAGGAGGAAGATACCCTACATTCCTGTATTGTAAGACGAACTCTGTCCCTGATCTTCTGCAAAGTTAGATTAAGGTAAGAGTGTATGGTTAGGGTTAATAACATGTTCAATTTGGGTTACGAATCATTGCGAAGGATGATTAATAGTATTGGGAACCTGCGATATTTATAAGATTATAGAGGTGAAATATAAGTATGGAAACAGAAATCTAGGTAAGATTTGAAGCCCAGAAGGGCATTAGGCCCTTGATTGGGATACTTAGCTTATAATTACGTTCTGCACAGATGTCTCAGATAAATCGATAATCAATGGCATAGGACCTTACACCTTGGATGATTGATTTTAGAAGAGAACATCCACTCAAATTGAGATAGTCGGTGGGATTAGGAAGGTAGTCAGTATCTTTAGGAAATAGAGTGAGTATAGGATTTGGGGCAAAAGTTCTGTAGCAATAGGGTTTTTGTTATAGAGTGAATGTAAATTTCAGCACATGTGAAGAGTCAGTCACATGATGAACTGGGGAAAATATGTAAAAAGGAAAATATCAATACAGACATTATGAAATGAGGCAATTATACAGTGAGTGATAGGATTAGACATTTTCAATAGGGTTGAGATTGAATACATAATCTTAGGAAGAAACAAATATGTCATCACCAATAGGAATGACATTTGAAAGCATTAGGCAACCTGGACATTTATCGTTTTAGTAATCCATGTTCACTTTCCATTTAGGATTTGGTACAATCATAAGTGTGATCTTTGCATTTTGTGCCCAGAAAAATATTGTGATCAAATATGTATGTAGATCATATGACATGAGTATTTCTTCCACCATTACTGGGAGCAATATTTGAAGACATATAAATTAGTATTGGGGGTACAAAGTGGTGTACCCTGTGTCTTTGAATATAGAGATAATGCATGAATAGACCATACTGTGAATAAATATTATAACTGGTTCCACTTTAAATAATGGATTGAATTGATATCTGAAAATATATAGGAAATCATATATTGACATACAATCATTCACTCCAACCAGTTATATATCTAATGGTAATCTTAGGGTTATTGTTTATCATGAAGTGTGTGTGAGTTTTGTTTCAAAAGTGATTATGGAAATCGAAAATAATATGTTTGGAAAAAAGTCTCATAAAAAGACCAATCAAGAAATATGGAGGAATTCATGTGTTCTGAAGCAGGAAGTGATTGAAAGTGAAACAAGTGCCTATAAATTTTCTAAATTGTGAATGAAATATATATCCTGTTATGTGCATAAACTGATGAAATAGTAATGTACCAGTGTTGAATAAAAGTGAACGTCAAAATACACATCATGTCCAATAGGAATCTACTTGCATTGATGTTAAACTGGGTCAGTTACTGTAGAAATATTAGAATTGCATGCATTATTCACCAAAGAGAGTTTTTTTTTTTTATTTTTATTTATGGTTGTTCAAAACATTACATAGTTCTTGATATATCATATTTTACACTTTGATTCAAGTGGGTTATGAACTCCCATTTTTACCCTGTATACAGATTGCAGAATCACATCAGTTACACATCCATTGATTCACATATTGCCATACTAGTGTCTGTTGTATTCTGCTGCCTTTCATATCCTCTACTATTCCCCCTGGCCTCCCCGCCCCTCCCCACTTCTCTCTCTACTCCCTCTACTGTAATAAATTTCTCCCCCTTGTATTATTTTTCCCTTTCCCCTCAATTCCACTTGTATGTAATTTTGTATAACCCAGAGGGTCTCCTTCCAATTCCATGAAATTTCCCTTCTCCCTCCCTTCCTCCTCTCATCCCTGTTTAATGTTAATCATCTTGTCATGCTCTTCATCCCTATCTGTTCTTAGTTACTCTCCTTATATCAAAGATGACATTTGGCATTTGTTTTATAGGAATTGTGTAGCTTCACTTAGCATAATCTAGTCTAATGCAATCCATTTCCCTGCAAATTCTATGATTTTTTATTTTTCAATGCAAAGTAATAATCCATTGTGTATAAATGCCACATTTCTTTTATCCATTTTTCTATTGAAGGGCATCTAAGTTGGTTCCACAGTCTTGCTGTTGTGAATTGTGCTGCTATGAACATCGATGTAGCAGTGTCCCTGTAGCATGCTCTTTTTAGGTCTTTAGTGAATAGACCAAGAAGGGCAATAGCTGGGTCAAATGGTGGTTCCATTCCAAGCTTTCCAAGAAATCTCCATACTGCTTTCCAAATAGGCTGCACCAATTTGCAGTCCCACCAGCAATGTACAAGTGTACCTCTTTTCCCACATCCTTGCCAGCACTTCTTGTTGTTTGACTTCATAATGGCTGCTAATCTTACTGGAGTGAGATGGTATCTTAGGGTGGTTTTGATTTGCATTTCTCTGACTGCTGGAGATGGTGAGCATTTTTTCATGTACTTGTTGATTGATTGTATGTCCTCATCTGAGAAGTGTCTGTTGAGGTCCTTGGCCCATTTGTTGATTGGGTTATTTGTTATCTTATTGTCTAATTTTTTGAGTTCTTTGTATACTCTGGATATTAGGACTCTATCTGAAGTCTGAGTAGTAAAGATTTCTTTCCAGTATGTAGGCTCCCTATTTACCTCTTATTGTTTCTTTTGCTGAGAAAAAACTTTTTTAGTTGAGTAAGTCCCATTTGTTGATTCTAGTTATTAACTCTTGTACTATAGGTGTCCTATTGAGGAATTTGGAGCGCAACCCCACAGTATGTACATCATAACCAAATTTTTCTTCTATCAGACAGTGTGTCTCTGATTTGATATCAAGGTCCTTGATTCATTTTGAGTTAACTTTTGTGCATGGTGAGAAAAAGGGATTCAGTTTCATTTTGTTATATATGGATTTTCAGTTTTACCAACACCATTTGTTGAAGATGCTATCCTTCCTCCATTGCATGCTTTTAGCTCCTTTATCAAATATAAGATAGTTGTAGTTTTGTTGATTGGTTTCTGTGTCCTCTATTCTGTACCATTGGTCCACCTGCCTGTTTTGGTACCAGTACCATGCTATTTTTGTTACTATTGCTCTGTAGTATAGTTTGAAGTCTGGTATCGCTATACCGCCTGATTCACACTTCCTGCTTAGCATTGTTTTGCAATTCTGGGTCTTTTATTTTTTCATATGAATTTCATGATTGCTTTCTCTATTTCTACAAGAAATGCCTTTGGGATTTTGATTGGCATTGGATTAAACCTATAGAGAACTTTTGGTAATATCGCCATTTTGATGATGTTAGTTCTGCCTATCCATGAACAGGGTATATTTTTACATCTTCTAAGATCTTCTATTTCTCTCTTTAGGGTTCTGTAGTTTTCATTGTATAAGACTTTCACCTCTTTTGTTAGGTTGATTCCCATTTTTTTTTTTAGGATATTGTGAATGGAGTGGTTGTCCTCATTTCCATTTCAGAGGATTTGTCACTGATATACAGGAATGCCTTTGATTTATGCGTGTTGATTTTATATCCTGCCACTTTGCTGAATTCATTTATTAGCTCTATTAGTTTCTTTGTAGAACCTTTTGGGTCTGCTAGGTATAGAATCATGTCATCTGCAATAGTGATAATTTAAGTTATTCGTTTCCTATTTATATGCCTTTAATTTCTTTCATCTGTCTAATTGCTCTGGCCAGTCTTTTGATAACTATATTGAACAAAAGTGGTGAGAGCAGGCATCCCTGTCTTGTTCCAGATTTTAGAGGGAATGTCTTCAATTTTTCTCCATTCAGAATGACGCTAGCCTGCGGTTTAGCATAGATTGTTTTTACAATATTGAGGAATGTTCCTGTTATTCCTAGTTTTTCGAGAGTTTTGAACATAAAGGGATGCTGTACTTTGTCGAATGCTTTTTCTGCATCTATCTAGATGATAATATGGTTTTTATTTTTAAGTCTATTGATGTGGTGAATAACACTTATTGATTTTCGTATATTGAACCCTCCTTGCATCCCAGGGATGAACCCTACTTGATCATGGTGCACATTTTTTTGATATGTTTTTTTATCTGATTTGCCAGAATTTAATTTAAGATTTTTGCATTTAGGTTCATTAGAGATATCGGTCTTTAGTCTTCTTTCTTTGAAGTGTCTATCTGGTGTAGGAATCAGGGTGATATTGGCCTCGTAGAATGAATTTGGAAGATCTCCCTCTTTTTCAATTTTCTGAAATAGCCTGAGTAATTTGTCTGCAACACAAAGGTGAATGGCATCCTGAAATTACCTGTTCTATAGCTGAATGAGCTTCGATCAGTCAAAAACAGCGATGGTGACATCAGCTCTCCAAGATAGTGGCCGCTGGCTTCCTCTGTGGTCTGACCGGTGTGGAGAACCGAATTGGACCGCATCCTTACCCATCTCAAACAAAGAATTCAGCACTTAGCACAGTGATTGCATACCTGGCAGGAGCCCACAGAATCCACACCGCTGTATATTTGCATTGCTATCTCTTCGTTTCCCAGTGCGCGCCGCAGACTCTAGCCACAGACCGATTTCCTGAATAAGCAGCATGACGCTCCATGCGGACAAATCACTCGTGTTTGAGCTCGCGTAGCTGATCCTCATGAGATGGAAATATGTCCACTAGGTTTTGGAGCACCCCAATTTTGCTGGAAATTTCTAACAAGATATATTTTAGCCGTTATAACTCGTCATTCTCCCGCACAGTGACGCGGTACATGGGGGTGATGCACTCCCTTCACCACCATCATATGATCCCCCGAAGTTAGTTTTCAGTACTAAGAAACAAATATGTATTTCAGGTGGATGAATATTTCTGAGAATATTCTTGTGAAAACATGATTATAAATGCACATACATGAATATGAATGAATTTAGGGAGTGTATAATAAGAAAAATATACTTCATATTTTGAAAAATCTGGAGAGTGAATATATATATATATATATATATATATATATATATATATATATATATATACACTCACAGACATTAAAAAGTAGCATTATGTATGCCAATCGAAATTCACATGAAATAATATATCATCCACAGATCCAAAAATATTCATTTTAATGAACATGGATTTATGTTGTTCAACTAAGAAGCTCACTCATATGTTGTATTTTCAGTTCCAACAGCGTTTAGTAGGAGTGATCTCTTCTCACAATTTGCAGCTGCCAAGCCAGCCACCTCACAAAATGTACGAGTGATACCAGGTAGAATTCTAAATGTGCATATGAAAATACATGTGATGAATAGGCTACAGAGAAAGGGAGACAGTTATTCACATATTTGTTAACTTTTAAAACACATGGAGAACTATTTCAATTAAAATTCGCTAGATTTATAACACCTACCATTTATCATACGAAAGGCAAGTCCAACTATACACCATGCCTCCTGTGAACCTCTTGTATTTCTATTCTGTTTGGGTTATTTTTCTCCACCATATTAGAATTAGAAGTCAAAGTCTAGTAGGGTATGTGTTAGTGTCAGGGATTCAGTATTTTGAATGGAAAATTGGAAAATGTATCCAATGTGTATGCAAATATGTGCTACACAAAAAATTCCCACTCTCATTCAGCACAATGCCTTGACATTACCTTCGCCCCACATAAGACACAATTAGAGGAGAAGAGTTAGAAAATCTGTGAATACATATGTGGAATGAAAAATGCTCAGGAGTTCACAAATTTGCAGGTGGTAGAGGAGTTTCCAAAAGTAAGGGACAGGGTAAAAACTCCACAAACATGAAGTTCTGCCAGCCTAACATCTGGAGAAACTGCCTCTGAGGTTGGGCAATGAAATATATGCTGTTGTCAGGAGCATTAGTTTCATTTGTTGTGAGACCATCATAGCTGAGTCTTCATCTATGTGATCTGGATGACATGGATTCTTATTTTCCAATGAACATGAGGCAGCAGTGCTGAATTTTCTATTTGTAGGTAACCTGTGGCCACTGGGGTCTAAATGTCTCCCCTTGTGGACTGTAATTCCATTTGGTCATCCTCCACTATTCGTGGTATTTCTTGCTGCTGAACTGGGAGTTTGGTATTTGCTTCATGAAATACAAGGAGTTCAACTGGGACACAGTGCTGAAGTGAGTTCTGTCAAGTGTGGTGGGTCAGGTTCGTCAGGAGAATGCACCAACCAGGCTTCTATCCCACATAGCTTGCCCCATTTTCCATAGCAACCTGATTCTGAACATTGCCCTAAAACCTCTCCATATAACAATATGCTTATACATATAAGGGTCTACTGGCTGCAAAATGTCAGTCACAATCCATTTGGAAGCCAATGGCAGATTCACATGCCCCCACCACAGATGTTTTATTACACACCTGCCATCCACTACTCTAGTACAACTACTCAGCAGGATCCAACTTACTGGCATCTCTGTTAAACACCATTTTCATAAAACCCAGTCAATCAAGGCACTGTCTTGTATACTCATGATCAGCAACAGGACATTCAAATGTTCTCCAGAGCTACCCAGTGATGGGAATTTCAAAAATTTCATGGTATTGATCTAGCCAATTTTCAAGGATGAAGTTGGAGGCACTGTGGATTTCAATTCACTCAGAAACCATTAAATGGTGAGGAAGCTCATTTCAATGAAAACTCTGGAGAATTCTTACAGGCAAGGCTTCCAAAAGTGCCCAAAAGTCAGATTAAGCCAGGCCCATTGAGGTCTACAATGTATGTTCCATGTGTGTTTTGACTCTCAAATATGGCTGCCAAGTCTTTAAGAATAATATCATGTGATATCCTGGCTGAGATTCCCTGAGCTCTGTGGAAAGTCACCTTGGGCCTAGATGTCACTTTCCAAGGACAACTCTCATGCATGGCCATCTAAAATTCCAACACAATTCCTGGCAATAATTCTCTGAGATCAGTAAAAGAACTCAGTCTCTAAGGGGAATCACACCAGAGTGCAAGCCTAGGTGGACCCAGTGATCTCTTCCAACCGCCAGACATATGTCCACAATTAAAACCAAACACTCTCACATGGCCCTCATCTTCTTCCATATAGACACTCATCATATCCTCTGGCTGGAGGTTTCCATAAGGGACGCAGCCCACAACAGTGTCTAAAATAAGCTCCCTGCCCCTCATTTGCCTAAAGTCAGGGTGGCCTGGACTCTCTTCCTGTGAACCAGTAGTGATCAAATAGGCCTGCCTTTAATATTGCTTGGCTTCTCCAACTTGAGGCCTTCTAGCTTTGGGGTTTAGATTCTTTAAGTGAATTGGAGTCATAAAAATCAAGCACCTATGGCCTAGCCTCTGCAGGGCTTTGAAGAACTCATTTGACCCAAAGGATCCCTATTCTCACTTGATGAATATCAGGAACCTACCAGAGAAAGGCAAGAGAGTTCATCAACAATATCTGATCTTTTTGCCATTTTGGTTTTGGATGCACGCATAGGATCTATCTTTAGATCCATCAGGTGCTGAGAATCTAAGCCACAGCCTCACACAGGGCCAACAGGCTGATTCAGACATATCCCAATCCTAAGCAATTAAGCAAAGAGCCACAGGTGATGCCCTTTCATTTCCATTTGAAAACTCTTTTCTTCAGGCTTCACAAAGTGGTGGCTTGAGGCAAAAAACTTCCTGACATTCAACAGAACAATAGGTAAGCAGAAGGACCAAAGCAGGGTTTCTCCACTGAGACTTTCCTGGTCAACAGATATCTGAGATTTCTGAGATGCTAGCCATTTCCTTCAGCTTCCAGTTCATAACAATGTCACAGATCTTGGAGGCGGTACAAATCTTGGACACAAAACCATGATACTATTCTGGAGAGTCGCCAGAATTGAGAGAGAAAACAGGAAATTAGGAAGCTTGTAGGTGTTGCCCATCCATAAGGCAAGCCAGAGTCCACTCATGAATTGGGCAGGATGAATTCTGGGAAGCTTTCTACTAGACAGAACACATCCATTGATGCATTGTCTTTTCTAATGTCTACAACAATGGACTCAGTGGGATACACACACACATAGGAACACTCGCCTTGTCAAAGGACTTAATACAAATATTCCACTCCATACCAAACAAACCGCCTTTCCTACCTATCCTCATAACATGAGACAAAACCACAAACTCACACCCACACCCACAAAGGCACCTCCTTCCCCCTAGTAGGTCTGTGACTCCCCGGAGTATCCTCTGACTAGTGAGCCATACTATGTTCCTCCAAAATGACCTCTCCTGTCTCAGATCATGTCTGCTTGGCCAACTCTGTGAAGTTCTCAAGAGCCAGCGGTGAGGCACTACCTGCCTTCTCAGGAAAAGCCCCTCTTCAGAGGTTTCCTGGCATTTGGCCTTCCTCACATCTGTAGGTACCAAGAAAGACTGACTCTGTCCTTGGTAAATCCAAACATGTCAGACCACTGGGACTAGGACAGAGACTGTCTCTGGGTTCCTGGATTCCTGGATTTCAAGTTCAGAGAGTTCCATCACCAAGGAAGTGAGGTGAGATCACTTCCTTCAGGATCTGAATTATGTCACTGCCTTGGCAACCACTTTGTCCTAACAGTTGCTTCCAAAATACTATGAGGTGGAGGCTGCTCTGATTTTCATGGGACACTTTCTCTAGTTAGAATGTTATATCAACCGTAAGCACCCGGGAACAGCTTCCACACAGGACTGGTTTGGTCCATGTTCTATACATTAAGAAGAGAGAGATTGATTCAGACACAACCCTTCATCCTGACCAGGATGATTGCCATGGAAGATGACTTTTGCTTTCTGAGGTAATTCATAGCTGCCTTCATCTTCACCAGGGATCACTTCTGCATGAACATTTGAGTTTCTCAGCAGGTGAACATCCCCTAGATTCCTGTAGTTTAATACACACACTGTTTCTGCTCTCCTGCAAAGTTAGTGTATGGTTAGGGTTAATAATATGTTCGATTTAGGTTAGGAATCATTCTGCAGGATGAATAATGAGATTGGGAACCTGCGATATTTATAAGAATATATAGGTGAAATATATGTATGAAAACGGGAATCTAAGAAGGATTTGAAGCCCAGAAGGGCATTGAGCCCTTGATTTGGATACTTAGTGTTGAATTATGTTCTGTACAATTGTCTCAGTTAAATCGAAATACAGTGGCATAGGACCTTGTACCTTGGATGATTGAATGTAGAAGAGAACATCCAGTCAAAAAGGAATAGTCAGTAGGATTAGGAAGATAGTCAGTAGGTTTAGGAAGAAGAGTGAGTATATGATTTGGAATAAAAAGCTTCTTTAGCAATAGGGTTTCATTGGGAGAGTGAATGTAAATGTCAGCACATGTGAAGAGTTAGTCACAATGATGAACTGGGGAAAATGTGTAGGAAAGCAGGTGTCAATAGAGACATTACGAAATCAGGCAAAGTATAAAGTGAGTGATAGGATTAGACATTTTCAACAGGGTTGAGTTTGAATACATAATCTTAGGAAAAAACAAATATGTCGTCACGAATGGGAATGACATTTGAGAGCATTAGGCAACCTGGACTTGGATGTTATTAGTTATCCACGTTCACTTTCCTTTTAGGCTTTTGTACAATCATAAGTGTTACATTTTTATGTTTTTTTTTTGTTCAGAATATTACTGTGATAAAATGTATATGTAGATCAGGTGACATGAGTATTTCTTTCACCATTTTTGGGGGCAATATTTTGAAGACGTATACATTAGTATTAGGGGTACAAAGAGGTGTACCCTGTGTCTATTAATATAGAGATAATGCATGAATAGACCATACTATGAATAAATAACGAAACTGATTCCACTTTAAATAATGGATTGAATTGATATGTGAAAATATATAAGAAATCTTATATTGATATACAATCATTCATTCCAACCAGTTATATATCTAATGGTAATATTAGGATTATGGTTTATGAAGAATGGTGTTTGAGTTTTGCTTTATACGTGATGATGTTAAACAAAAATAATGTGTTTGGAAAGAAGTCTCATGAAAAGACCAGTCAAGAAACATGGAGGGATACATGTGTTCTGAATCAGGAAGTGATTGATCGTGAAACAAATGCCTATAAATTTTCTAATTTGTGACAGAAATATATATCCCATGATTTGCATAAACTGAAGACATAGTAACGTACAAGTGTTGAATAAAAATGAAAGTCAAAATACACATCATGTCCCCTAGAAATCAACTTGCATTGATTTTAAACTGGCTAAGTAACTGTAGAAATATTAGGGTTTGTATGCACCATTCACTGAATTTAGTTTTCAGTACTAGGAAACAATATGTATTTCAGGTGGATGATTATTTCTGAAAATAATCTTGTGGAAAGTTGATTATAAATCCACAGATATGAATATGAATGAATTTAGGGAGTGCATAATAAGACACATATATTTCATATTTTGAAAAATCTAAAGAGTATATATATATATATATACATATATATATATATATATATATATATATACATATACATATATATATACACACACACGCAAAAGCACAGATATTAAAAAGTAGCAATACAGGAGATCCATTATGAAGGCAGGCATGGAGAAATCAAGTCTCTGATCTCTTCAGCTGCGCGGGCATAGGGAGTCGTAAACTGTCTAAATGCTGTTTGCTCAGAATCACTAGGCAATATTGACCTGTTGTGAATCTGGGGTGAACAGTCTGGGCCCCTCAGAACACACACAAAGCCCGGATTGGCTGCATTCAAGCTTAGATTCGTCTGGTTTTTGTGACTCAGCACTAACATTCCTGCTGAAATAACTGGTCGGGCTTTCTGAATTGAGAGTTAAAAGCCAACTGAGCCTTCATAGGCAGTGGCCACAGGATTGAAATGGGGCTTGGGAGAGATAGTCAGGACCCACCTGTTGCATTGGTCACCCAGCAAAGGGAACGAACGGTCACCATTTGAATGGGATACCACCATGGCAGAGAACTGACGTCACAGGCGGAGGAGATAACTTCATTGAAACCAGCGCGACAAGTGTGTAATCCCATTGCCATATCTCTCAACAACGCAGGGAAACCTCAAGGGCCCTTCCCACCTCTGCCGTAATGGCCCCTCCCAGCTCTCCAAGGAGCGCGATACCCAGACCTAGGGAATCAAGATTGGCTCGGGACTCGCGGCGTGGAATTCCCTGCTACCGCTCCCACCAGTGCTGACAATTGAGGTCTCTTACACCACCTACCGGGGCCATGGCTCCTGAAGGGCAAGCAAATTCGCTGGAGGTTCTCAGCCCCAAGCTCTACGAACTTATTGTCTGAGGAAGGCAAACAAGGAGAGTGTGCCCAGGCGTTCATGGAAACAGGGCTACCAGGAGCAGAGGCCTGGTTTGTAACCAGTATTGTGGTGAGCATCACAGGTGAGTGGGGCCTGGCTTGAGGAAGCACAAGAGAAAGCCCTAGGCACTCAGAATTGGAGACCCGCCCAGTCTGGGAGGAAGAGCTGCTGCACAGTGATTGGTTCTCACTTTTTGAGAGGAGAAGCTTGGCCCAGTGCGCACAGCTCCACCTACTGGAAGAGAAGTTATTTGAACTCTAGGACTGCATGTATTATTATTATTTTTTTATTTGTTTTTTTTTTTCATTTTCATTTTTGTTATTGTTGTTCTTTAACTTTTTTAAATGTTTTTATTTTTTAATTTTTTTATTTTATTATTATTATTATTATTTTAAATTTTAATTTTCAATTTTTTAATCATCATCATTACTTAAAACTTTCTTTCTTTATTTTCTATTTTTTTCTTTTGTCTTTTCATTTCTTTTCATTTTTCTTATTCCCCCTTCCTTGAATTCTACCTGCCTACTCTCATTCTCTTTAGTGACTTCTCCCTTCCCTTCTAATATCTTTCCTCCCAAGCATCAAATGAATTTATAAGAGTAAGCAGTAACTCAGTAGTCAAACAGAAGAAGAAGTAACATGAGCAGCATATAAAAACAAAGAAGAAAAGGATTACGAACAATGAAGGACAGCCTAAATATTCAAGAGCACCTAGAGTCATCAGAAAAATGGTCATATAAAGAACTCAAGTAATACCTTAGACAGATGGAATGGAACCTTAAAGAGGATACGAGACAGCAAAAACAAACAGTGATAAAACGCATTGAAAATGAATTACATAAACAGATAAAATGAGAAATTAAGCATCTTTATCAGGAGATAGAGATTATTAGAAAAATCAAACAATAATTCTAGAAATCAAGGAAATGATAAACCAAATTAAAAACTCAATTGAGAGTATCACTAACAGAGTAGAGCAAGTAGAAGACAGAATGTCAGATAATGAAGACAAAATATATCATCTTGAAAAAAGTCTAGCCAACAAAGAAATGCTGTAAAAAATTATGAGAAAACATTCAAGAGATATGGGATAACATAAAAAAAACAAACTAATGAGTCATATGGATAGAGGAAGGTACAGAGATTAAAACCAAGGGAATGAGAAACCTGGTGAATGAAATAATTACAGAAAACTTTCCAGAAATAAAAATGGAAACGGATAAACAAATTGTAGATGCTTACAGGACACCGAGCACACAAAATCACAGTAGACCAATGCCAAGACACATTGTTATAAAGATATCCAATATACAGAACAAAGAGAAAATATTAAAAGCTACCAGAGAAAGGAGGCAGATTACAATCATTACAATCAGGGGTAAACCAAAAAGTTTAACAATGGATTTTTCATCATAGACGCTGGAAGTGAGAAGATCCTGGAACAAAGTACTTCAAACACTGAAAGACAATGGATGCCAACCAAGAATTATGTATCCAGCAAAATTAAGCTTAAGATAAGACAATGAGATAAAAATATTTCATGATAAACAAAAGCTAAAAGAATTTCAGCCAGATAACCAGCATTGCAAAGCATCTTGAGCAAAACACTACACGAGGAAGAAATGAAAATCAACAACGAAAACCATCAGTGAGAAGTGCCTCAGTAATGACAGCGGGAAGGGGAAAAGCAAATCATGGAGAATCAAACTAATTAAAAAATATATATATAAAAACATGGGTGGCAGTACAAACCATATATCAATAGTAACTCTAAATGATAATGGCTTAAACTCTCGAATAAAGTGACATTGGCTTGTAACTTGAAATAAAAAAAAAAAAATCCAACAATATGTTGCCTCCAAGGGACACATCTGAATGGAAAAGACATACACAGGCTGAAGGTGAAAGATTGGGAAAATTTATACCATGCACACGGTCCTCGAAAGCAAGCAGGGGTGGCCATCCTCCTATCGAATAAAATCGACCTCAAGACTAATTTAATCAAAGGGATAAGGAAGGACTTTATATATTGTTAAAAGAAACCATTCACCGACAAGACATAACAATTATCAATATTCACGCAGCAAATAATGGTGCTGCGACGTTCATAAAACAATTTATCCTCAAGTTCAAGAATCAAATAGACCACAATACAATAATTATGGGTGACTTCAACTCACCTCTCTCACCATTGGACAGATCCTCCAAACAAAAGTTGAATAAAGAAACTATAGAACTCAATATCACAATCAATACCCTATACTTAACTGACATATATAGAATATATCAACCATCATCAAGTGGATATACTTTTTTCTCACGAGCACATGGATCCTTCTCAAAAATAGACCATATGTTATGCCATAGGGCAACCCTCAGTAAATATAAAGGGGTGGAGATAATACCATGAATTTTTTGTGATCATAATGGAATGAACCTGGAAACCAATGATAAAGAAGGAAGAAAAAATCATACATCAGATGCAAAATGAAGAATATGTTACTGAATGATCAATGGGTTACAGAAGACATAAAGGAGGAAATCAAAAAATTCTTAGAGATAAATGAAAATACAGACACAACATATCAGATTCTATAGGACACAATGAAAAGAAGTTTTAAGAGGTAAATTCATCGCCTGGAGGTCATTCCTCAAAATAGAAAAACAAAAAAACAAACAAATGAGCTCACACTTCATCTCAAAGCCCTAGAAGAAGAAGAGCAAAACAACAGAAAATGTAGCAGAAGGAAAGAAATAATTAAAATCATACCGAAATTGAAACAAAAGAAACTATTGAAAAAATTAACAAAACTAAAAGTTGCTTCTTCAAAAAGATAAATAAGATCGACAGACTCTTAGCCATGCTAACGAAGAGAAGAAGAGAGAGAACTCAAATTACTAACATACGGGATGAAAAAGGCAATATCACAACAGATGCTACATAAATACAGAAGAAAATTAGAAATTATTTTGAAAAACTGTATTCCAATAAAATAGAAAATAGTGAAGACATCGATAAATTTCTTAAGTCATATGATTTGACCAGACTGAGTCAGGAGGAAACACACAATTTAAACTGACCAATATCAATGGATGAAGTAGAAGAAGCAATCAAAAGACTACCAACCAAGAAAAGCCCAGGAACGGATGGGTATACAGCAGAGTTTTACAAAACCTTTAAAGAAGAATTAATACCAATACTTTTCAAGTTATTCAGGAAATAGAAAAACTGGAAGCTCTGCCAAATTCATTCTATGAGGCCAACATCACCCAGATTCTGAAACCAGACAAAGACACCTCAAAGAAAGAAAACTACAGACCAATATCTCTGATGAACCTAGATGCAAAAATCCTCATTAAAATTCTGGCGAATTGAATACAAAGGCACATCAAAAAAAATGTGCACCATGATCAACTTGAATTCATCCCTGGGATGCAAGGAGGCTTCAATCTATGGAAATCAATAAATGTTATTCACAACATCAATAGACTTAAAGATAAGAACCATATGATCATCTTGATAGATGCAGAAAAACCATTCAACAAAGTAGAGCATTCCTTTATGTTCAAAACATTTTAAAAACTAGGGATAACAGGAACTTACCTCGACATTGTAAAAGATAACTATGTTAAGCCTCAGGCTAGCATCATTCTGAATGGAGAAAAATTGAAGGCATTCACTTTAAAATCTGGAACAAGGCAGAGATATCCTCTATCACCACTTCTATTCAATATAGTTCTCGAAAAACTGGCCAGAGCAATTAGAGAGATGAAAGACATTAAAAGCATAAAAATAGGAAAAGAAGAACTTAAATTATCACTATTTGTAGATGACATGATTCTATACATAGAAGACCCAAAAGGGTCTACAGAAAAAACTACTAGAACTAATAAATGAATGCAGCAATGTGGCAGGATATAAAATCAACATGCATAAATCAAAGGCATTTCTGTATATCAGCGACAAAACTTCTGAAACAAAAATGAGTCAAAACACTGCATTCCCAATTTCCTCAAAATAATTAAATACTTGGGAATCAACCTAACAAAAGAGGTGAAAGATTTATATAATGCAAACTACAGAACCCTAAAAATAGAAATAGAATAAGATCTTAGAAGATGGAAAAATATACCCTGTTCATGGATAGGCAGAACTAACATCATCAAAATTGCTATATTACCAAAAGTTCTCTATAGGTTTAATACAATGCCAATCAAAATCCCAAAGGATTTTTTTTTGTAGAAATAGATAAAGCAATCATGAAATTCAAATGAAAAAATAAAAGACCCAGAATAGCAAAAGCAATTCTAAGCAGGAAGTGTGAATCAGGCAGTATAGTAATACCAGATTTCAAACTATATTACAGAGCATTCATAACAAAAACAGCATGGTACTGGTACCAAAACAGGCGGGTGGATCAATGGTACAGAATGGAGGACACAGAGACTAATCAAAAAATCTACAACTGTCTTATATTTGATAAAGGAGCTAATGGCCTGCAATGGAGGAAGGATAGCATCTTCATCAAATAGAGTTGGGTAAACTGGAAATCCATATGCAACAAAATGAAACTGAATCCCCTCCTCTCGCCATGCACAAAAGTTAACTCAATGTGGATCAAGGAGCTAGATTCAAATCAGAGTCTCTGCGTCTGATAGAATAAAAAGTTGGCTCCTATCTACATATTGTGTGGTCAGGCTCCAAATTCCTTAATAGGACACCCATAGAATAAGAGTTAATAATAAGAATCAACAAATGGGACTTACTTAAACTGATTTTTTTTCCTTAAAGAGAGAAACAATAAGAGAGGTAAATATGGAGCCTACATCATGGGAACAAATTTTTAGTCCTCACCCTTCACATGGAGCCCTAATATCCAGAGTATACAAAGTATACAAAGAACTCAGAAAATTAGACAATAAGATAACCAATAACCCAATGGGCCAAGGACCTGAACAGAAACTTCTCAGAGGAGGACATAGAATCAATTAACAAGTACATGAAAAAATGCTCTCCATTTCTAGCAGTAAGAGAAATGCAAATAAAAACCACCCTAAAATACCATCTCAATCCAGTGAGATTGGCAGCCATAATGAAGTCAAACAACAACAAGTGCTGGCGAGGATGTGGGGAAAAGGGTACTCTTGTACATTGCTGGTGGGACTGAAAACTGGTGCGGCCAATTTGGAAAGCAGTATGGAGATTCCTGGGAAATCTGGGAATGGAAGCACCATTTGATCCAGCTATTGCCCTTCTCGGACTATTCCCTGAAGACCTTAAAAGAGCGTACTACATGGATACTGCCACATCGATTTTCATAGCAGCACAATTCACAATTGCTACACTGTGGAACCAACCCAGATGCCCTTCAATAGATGAATGGATAAAAAAATGTGACTTTTATATACTATGGAGAATTACTCAGCACTAAAAAATGACCAAATCTTGGAATTTGCAGGGAAATGCATGGCACTGAGCAGATTATGGTTAGTGAAGCTAGCCAATCCCTAAAAAACAAATGCCAAATGTCTTGTTTGATATAATGAGAGCACCTAAGAACAGAGCAGGGAGGAAGAGCATGAAGAAAAGATTAACATTAAGCAGAAACATGAGGTGGGATGGAAAGGGAGAGAAGAGGGAAATTGCATGGTAATGGAGAGAGACACTTATTGTTACACAAAATTACATATAAGAGGTTGTGGGAAAATAAACAAGGAGAGAAATGATTTAGAGTAGGTATGGTAGAGAGAGAAGATGGGATGATAGGGGAGTGGGGATAGTAGAGTATAGGAAAGGTAGCAGAATACAACAGTAACTAATAGGGCATTATGTAAAAATATGGATGTGTAACTAATGTGATTCTGCAATCTGTATTTGGAGTAAAAATGGGAGTTCATAACCCACTTGAATCTAATGTATGAAATATGATATGTCAAGAGCTTTGTAATGTTTTGAGCAACCAATAAAAGAAAAAAAAAGTAGCAATATATATGCCAATAGAAATTCATCATGAAATGTATATAATCCACAGATCGAAAAATATTCATTTTACTGAACATGGATTCATGTATAATGTTTTTCAACTAGGAAGCTCACCCATAGGTTGAATTTTCAGTTCCAACAGCGTTTAGGAGGAGTGATCTCTTCTCTCAATTTGCATCTACCAATTCAGCCACCTCACAAGTGTATACGAGTGATATCAGGTAGAATTCTATATGTGCATATAAACATACATGTGCTGAATAGGCTACAGAGAAAGGGAGATAGGGATTCACATATTTGCTAATTTTAAAAACACATGTAGAACTATTTCAACAAAAAATTGACTAGACTTATAACTCCTACATTATATAATGCAAAAGGCAATTCCAACTATACACCATGCGTCCTTTGAACTGCTTGTGTTTCTTCTCTTTTTGGCTTATTTTTCACCATCATATTAGGATTATTAGTCAGAGACTAGTAGGGTATGGGTTATAGTGTCAGGGATTCAGTATTTCAAATGGAAATTGAAAAATGAATCCAATGTGTATGTAAATATGTGCTACACAAAAATCTTCCCACTCACATCCAGAACAATGCCTTGACATTACCTACGCCCCAAGTAAAACACAATTAGAGTAGAAAAGTGTGAAAATCTATGAATACAAATATGGAATGGAATATGCTCGGGAGTTCACAACCTTGGAGGTGGTAGAGGAGTTTCCAAAAGTAAAGGACAGGGTAAACACTCCACAAACAAGGAACTCTGCTGGCCTAAGAATTCTTGGGAAACGGCTTCTGAGGTTGGGCACTTGAAATATATGTTGTTGTCATGAGCTTTAGCTTCCTTTGTAGTGAGACCATCAAAGCTGGGTCTGCATCTATGTGACCGAAAGACATGGTTTCTTATATTCCAATGAACATGAGGCAGCAGTGCTCAATTCTCTCTTGTAGCTAAACTGTGTCCATTGGAAGCTAAGTGTCTCCTGGTGGGGACTGTGAAGACATTTGGTCATCCTCCACTTTTCGTGGTATTTCTTGCTTCTGCACTGGGAATTTGGTATTTGCTTCACAAAACATAAAAAGTTCATCTGGGATACAGTGCTGGAGGGAGTTCTGTCACATGTGGTGGGTCAGGGTCTGCAGGAGAATGCACCAACCAGGCTTCTATCCCACATAGCTTGCACCAATAACCATAGCAACCTGATTCTGAATATTGCCCTGAAAACTCTCCATTTAACAAGATGCCTTTACATATAAGGGTCTGATGTCTGCACTATATCAGTCACAAAAAATTTGGAAGCCAATGGCAGATTCACATGGCCCCAACATGATGTTTTATCACACACCTGCCCACCACTGCTCTAGCCCCCCTACTCAGCAGGCTCCAAATTACTGGCTTCTCTTGTTCTACACCATTTTAATGAAACCCAGTCAAAAACAAGGCACTGTCTGGTATACACATGATCAGCAACAGGACATCAAAAGTTTCTGCAGTGCCACCTGGTCATGGGAATTTCAAAAATTTCATGGTATTTATCTAGCAATTTTTCAAGGGTGAAGTTAGAGGCACTGTGGGTTTCAATTCATTCAGGAACCATTAAGAGTTGAGAAAGTTCATTTCAATGAAAGCTCTGGAGAACTCTCACAGTCAATGCTTCTCAAACAGTTGCCAAAAGGTCTCCTAAAGCCAGGCCAATTGACATCTACAATGTGAGGTCCATGTGTGTTTTGACTCTCAAATATGGCTGCTAAGTCTTTCAGAATAAAATCATGTGATATCCTGGCTGAGATTCTCAGGCCTCTGTGGAAACCACCCTGGGCCTAGATCTCAGTTTCCAAGAGTGAGTCTCATGCGTGGCCTCCTAAAATCCCAACACAATTCATGGCAATACTTCTCTGAGGTCAGTTTCAGAACTCAGTCTCTAAGGGGAATCACACCAGAGTTCAAGCCCAGGTGGCCCCATCATCCCTTCCATCCGCCAAAAAATGACCACAATTAAAATCAAAACACTACCACAGGGCCATCATCTTCTTCCATGTAGACACTCATCATAACCTCTAGCTGGAGGTTTCTATGAGCCCAAGGTAGTGTCCGAATAAGCTCACTTGCCCCTCATTTGCCTAAAATCATGATGGCCTGGACACTCTTCCTGTGAACCAGGAATGATCAAATATTCCTGCTGTTAAAGTGTTCCACTTCTCCAATTTGAGGCCTACTGGCTGTAGGGTATAGATTCTTTATGTGATTTGGAGTCATGAGAAAACCCAAGCAAATATGGGCTAGCCTCTGCAGGGATTTCAAGAACTCATTTGACCCAAAGGATCCCTATTCTCACTTGATGGAGGTCAGGAACCTAAAACAAGAGGGCAAAAATATTCACCCACAATGACTGCTCTTTTGGCCATTTTAGTTTTGGAAACACATGGGATCTTTCTTTAGATCCATCAGGTGCTGAGAATCTAAGCCACAACCTCATACAAGGACAAGAGGCTGATTCAGACACATCCCAATCCAAATCAATTAAGCAAAGAGCCACTGGTGATGTCCATACATTTCCATATGAAAACAGTTTTCTTCAGGCTACACAAAGGGGTGGCCTGAGGCAAAGACCTTCCTGACATTCAGGGTAATAGAAATAGAAGTAAGCAAATGGCCCAAAGAAGGGTTTCTCCACTGAGACTTTACTGGTCACACTGAAATCTGAGTTTTCTTAGATGCTCCCATTCCCTTCAGCTATCCAGTACATGGCCATGTCACAGAACCTTGTGATGTTACATATTTGGGAAACAAAACCATGAGTCTATTCTGGAGAGTGGCCAGAATTCACGAAGAAAACAGGAACTTTAGAAGATAATAGATGTTGCCCATCCATAAGGCAAGCTGCAGTCCATTCATTAATTGGGCAGTATGAATGCGGGGAAGCTTTCAACTAGAGACAACACATCCATTGATGCATTCTCTTTTCTAATGTCTACAACCACGGATACAGTGGGATACACAGACTTAGAAACACTCACCATGTCAAACGACTTACTAGAAACAGTCCACTCCAAACCAAACAAACCACCTTTCCTACCTATTCTCAGAACATGAGAAAAAACCACAAACTCACACCTACAACGGCAAAGGCACTTCCTTCCCCCAAATAGGTCTGTGACTATCCGGAGTGTCTTCTGACTGGTGGGCCATATTATGTTCCCCCAAAATGGCCTGTCCTGTTTCAGATCTGGTCTCCTTGGCCAACTCTGTGAAGTTGTCAGGAGCCAAAGGTGAGCCACTACCTGCTTACTCAGGAAAGGCCCCTCTTCAGAGCTCTGCTGGCATTTGGCCATCCTCACATCAGTGGGTACCAAGAAAGACTGACTATGTCTTTGGGAAAAGCAAACAAGTTAGCCCACTGGAACTGGGAGTGGGACTGGCTCTGCGTGCCTTCCTTCCTGGATCCCAGGTTCAGAGAATTCCATCACCAAGGAAGTGAAGTGAGGTCACTTCTTTCAGGAACAGAATATGCTCACTGCCTTGGTAACCACTTTGTGCTAACAGTTGCTTCCAGGGTTCCCATGAGATGGAGGCTGCCCCAACATCCTGGGACACATTCAGAAGTTAGAATGGTATATCAACCATAGGCACCAGGGAACAGCTCTCCACAGAGGCCTGGTTCAGTCCATCTTCTCTTTATTAAGAAGAGAGAGGCTGATTCAGACCATCAATTAATCCTGACCAGGTTGTTTGCCATGGAAGATGACTATTGCTCTCTCAGGTCCTACATAGCTGCCTATATCTTCTGCAAGGATCATTTCTCCATGGATCTTTGATGTTCTCAGCAGGTGGAAGATCATCTACATTCCTATATTGTAAGACCCACACTGTCCCTGCTCTTAAGTAAGTTATACTGAGGTAACAGTGTATGGTTAGGGTTAATAACTTGTTCAATTTGGGTTACAAATAATTCTGCGGGATGAATAATGGTATTGGCAAAATGCGATGTTTACAAGAGTATATATGTGAAACATAAGTATGAAAGCAGAAATCTAGGTAAGATTTGAAGCCCAGAAGGGCATTGGGGACTTGAGTGGGATACTTAGCTTTGAGTAATGTGCAGCACAGATGTCTCAGATAAATCAATATACACTGGCATCGTACCTTGTACCTTGGATATTGAATGTTGAAGAGAACATCCAGTCAAAAACCGATAGTCGGCAGGATTAGGAATTTAGTTGGTAGGTTTAGAAAAAAGAGTGAGTATAGGATTTGGACCAAAAGTTCTTTAGCAATAGAATTTAGTGTAGAGAGTGTATGTAAATGTAAGCACATGTGAAGAGTCAGTCACAATGATGAACTGGGGAAAAATATAGGAAATCAGATATCAATAGAGACATTAGGAAATCAAGCAAAGTATAAATTGTGTGATAGGGTTAGACATTTTCAACAGGTTTGAAGTTGAATATATAATCTTAGGAAGAAACAAATATGTAGTCAAAAATAGAATTGATATTTGAGAGCATTAGGCAACCTGGACATGAATGTTTTTAGTAATCCATGCTCACTTTCCATTTACGCTTTGGTACAATTGTAAGTGTGACCTATGCTTTTTGTGTCCAGAATATTTCTGTAATAAAATGTGTATGTAGATCAGGTGACAATCGTATTTCTTCCACCAATTCTGGGAGCAATATTTTGAAGACTTACAAATTAGTATGGGGGTACAAATAGGTGTACCCTGTTTCTATGAATATAGACATAATGCATGAATAGACCATATTGTGAATAAATAATATAACTGGATCCACTTTAAATAATGAATTGAATAAATATCTGAAAATTTATAAGAAATTTTATATTGATATGCAATCATTCATTCCAACCAGTTATATATCTAACGATCATCTTAGGGTTACGGTTTATCATGAAGGGTGTGTGAGTTTTGGTTCAAAATTGATTATGGAAATAGAAAATAATATATTTGGAAAAAACTCTCATGAATAGACCAGTCAAGAGACATAGAGGAATACATGTGTTCTGGAGCAGGAAGTGATTGAAAGTGAAACAAATGCCTATAAATTTGCTAACTAGTGAATAAATTATATATCCTATGATGTGCATAAACTGATGAAATAGTAATGTACAAGTGTGGAATAAAAATTAACGTCAAAATACACATCATGTCCCATAGGAACCTACATGCATTAATGTTAAACTGGGTCAGTTAATGTACACATATTAGGATTTGTATGCACCTTTTACTGAAGTTAGTTTTCAGTACTAGGAAACAAATATGTATTTCGGGTGGATGAATATTTCTAAGAATAATCTTGTGAAAAGTTGATTATTAATCCACATACATGAACATGAATGAATTTAGGGAGTGTATATAAGACACATATATTTCATATTTTTAAAAATATGGAGAGTATATATATATATATATATATATATATATATATATATATATATACACACACACACACACAAACACAGACATTAAAAAGTAGCAATATATATGCCAATCAAAATTCATCATGAAATATATATCATAAAGATGCAAAAACATTCATTTTAGTGAACATGGGTTTATGTATAATGTTGTTCCACTGGGAAGCTCACCCATAGGTTGAATTTTCAGTTACAACAGCGTTTAGGAGGAGTGATCACTTCTCACAGTTTGTATCTGCTAAGTCATATATCTTACAAGGATGTACGTGTGATACCTTGTAGGATTCTATTTGTGCATATAAAAATACATGTGCTGAATAGGCTCCAGAGAATGGGAGACCGTAATTCACATATTTGTTAACTTTAAAACACATTGAGAACTATTTCAATTAAATATTGAATAGATTTATAACACCTACACTTTATCATGCAAAAGGCAAGTCCAACTCTGAACTGCAAGTATTTATGTACTGTTTGGGTTACTTTCTTCCATCATATTAGGATTAGTAGTCAGAGTCTAGTAGAATATGGGTTAGTGTCAGGGATTCAGAATTTCAAATGGAAAAAAGGAAAATTAATCTTCCAACTCTCATCCAGAACAATGCCTTGTCATTACCTTCGCCCCAAGGAAGACACAATTAGAGTAGAAGAGTTACAAAATCTGTGATTACATTTCTGGAATCGAAAATGCTCAGGAGTGCACAAACTTGGAGGTGGTATAGGAGTTTCCAAAAGTAAGGACAGGGTACACACTACACAAACATGAAGCTCTGCTTGCCTAAAACTTTTTGAGAAACTGCCAGTGAAGTTGGGCACTGAAATATAGGTTGTTGTCAGGAGTTAAGCTTCCTTTGTAGTGAGACCCTCAAAGCTGGGTCTTCATCTATGTGACCTGGAGGACATCGTTTCCTATTTTCCAATGAACACGAGGCAGCAGTGCTCAATTCTCTCTTTGTAGGTAAACTGTGTCTCCCTGTGTGGACTGTGAAACAATTTGGTCATCCTCCACTTTTCGTGGTGTTTCTTGCTGCTGCACTTGGAGTTTGGTTCATGCTTCACAAAATACAAGGAGTTCAACTGGGAAACAGTGCTTGAGGTATTTCTGTCACGTGTGGTGGGTCAGGGTCTGCAAGAAAATTCACCAACCAGGCTTCTATCTCTCAAAGATTGCCCCCTTGTCCATAGCAACCTGATTCTGAACATTGCCCTGAAACTACGCCATATAACAAGATGCCTTTACATATAAGGGTCTGATGTCTGCACTCTGTCAGTTACAAGCCATTTGGAAGCCAATGGCAGATCCAAATGGCCCCACCATGATGTTTTATCACACACCTGTCCACCACTGCTCTAGGCCCACTACTCAGCAGGCTCCAAAATACTGGCATCTCTGTTCTAAACAATTTTCATGAAACCCTGTCAATCAAGGCACTGTCTGGTACACTCATGGTAAGCAACAGGACATCGAAAGTTTCTGCAGTTCCACCTGGTCATGGAAAATTCAAAAATTTCGTGGTATTTATCTAGCCATTTTTCAAGGATGACTTTGGATGCACAATTATTCAGGAACCATTAAATGTTGGGAAAGTTCATTTCAAAGAAAATTCTAGAGAACTCTCACAGGCAAGGCTTTCCAAAGAGTGGACAAAAGGTCACTTGAAGCCAGGACCATTGAGATCTACAATGTGAGGTCCTATGTCTTTTGACTCTCAACTATGGCTGCCAAGTCTTTCAGAATAAAATCATGTGATATCCAGGCTGAGATTCCCAGTTCTTTGTGGAAAGCCACCCTGGTCCTAGATCTCAGGTTCCAAGGGCGACTCTCATGTGTGGCCTCCTAAAATCCCAACACAATTCATGGCAATTCTTCTCTGAGATCAGTTTCAGATCTCAGTCTCTAAGTGGAAACACACCAGAGTTCAAGCCCAGTTGACCCAGTCATCTCTTCCAACCGCCACACCAATGACCAGAATTAAAACCAAAACACTCCCACATGGCCCTCATTTTCTTCAATATAGACACTCATCATAACCTTGGCTGGAAGTTTTTATGAGGCACACAGCCAAAGAAAAAGTCAAAATAAGTTCCCTTGCCCTTCATTTGTCTAAAGTCAGTGTTTCCTGGACAACGTTCCTGTGAACCAGGACTGATCAAAGAGGTCTGCCATTAATACTGTTCTGCTTTTCCAATTTGAGGCATACAGACTGTCGGGTATAGTTTCTTTATGTGATTTGCAGTCATGAGAAAACCCAAGCACCTATGGGCTAGCCTCTGCAGGGCTTGAAGAACTCAGTTGACCCAAAGATCCCTGTTATCACTTGATGGAGATCAGGAACCTTACAGAGGAAGGCAAGAGACTTCATCACAATGACTTCTCTTTTGGCCATTTTGGATTTGGATGCACACATGGGATCTTTCTTTAGATCCATCAGGTGCTGAGAATCTAAGCGATAATCTCACACTGCACTAAGAGGCTGATTCAGACATATCCCTTTGCAAAGCAATTAAGCCAGGAGCCACAGGTGATGCCCATTTATTTCCATTTGGAAACTGTTTTTTTCAGGCTTTGGAAATGTGTGGCTTTAGGCAAAGTCCTTCCTTTCATTCAGGGCAACAGAACAATAGGTAAGCAAAATACCAAAGCAGATTTTCTCCACTGAGACTTTCCTGGTCACACTGATATCTGAGTTTTCTGAGATATTCACCATTCTCTTCAGCTATCCAGTACATGGCCATGTCCCAGATTGTGGAGGAGATACATATCTTGAACACAAAACCATGAGCCTATGGGAGAGTGACCTGATTCAGGAAGATATCAGGAATGTAGGAAGGTAATAGGTGTTGCCCATCCATAAGGTAACCTGCAGTCCATTCATAAATTATACAGGATGAATTCTGCGAAGAATTCTACTAGACAGGACACATCTATTGATGCATTCTCTTTTCTATTGTCTACAACCACAAATACAGTGGGATACCCAGACATAGAAACACTCACCTTCTCAAAGGACTTACTAGAAACAGTCCACTCCAAACCAAACAAACCAACTTTCCTACATTTTCTCAAAACTTGAGACAAAAATCACAAACACACAAACCCACACACACACACCCACAAAGGCACCTTCTTTCCCCAAATAGGTCTGTGACTATCCGGAGCATCCTCTGACTGGTGGGCCATACTATGTTTCCCCGAAATGGGCTGTCCTATGTCAGATCTGGTCTTCTTGGCCAAAACTGTGAAGTTATCAGGAGCCAGCGGTGAGCCACTGCCTGTTTTCTCAGGTAAAGCCCCTATTCAGAGCTTTCCTGGCATTTGTCCATCTTCAATTTAGTAGTTGCCAAGAAAGACTTACTCTATCCTTCTTAAATCCAAAAATTTGAGACCACTGGGACTTACACTGGGACTGCCTCAGGGTGCCTGGCTTCCTGGATTCCAAGTTCAGAGTGTTCCATCAACAAGAAAGTGACATGGGTCACTTCGTCTAGAACTGAATGAGGTCACTGCCTTGGCAACCACTTTGTCCTAACAGTTGCTTCCAAGGGTCCATGAGATGGATCCTGCCCCTACTTCCTATGACACTTTCACAAGTTAGAATGGAATATCAACCATAGGCACCCGGGAACAGCTCTCCACACAAGCCTGGTTTGGTCCATCTTCTCTACATTAACAAGAGAGAGACTGCTTCAGACACACCCCTTCATCCTGACCTGTTTGGTTTTTTTTGTCATGAAAGATGACTTTCGCACTCTCAGGTCCATCATAGCTGCCTACATCTTCTTTAGGGGTCATTTCTGCATGGACCTTTGAAGTTCTCCGGAAGTTGAAGATCTCCTACATTCCTGTATTGTAAGACCAACTCTGTCCCTGCTCTTCTGTAAAGTTAGATTGAGGGAACAGTGTTGGGTTACAGTTAATAACATGTTTGATTTGGGTTAGGATCATTCTGCTGGATGAATAATGGTATTGGGAACCTGCAATATTTATAAGATTATATAGGTGAAATATATGAATGAAAACAGAAATCTCGGTAACATTTGAAGCCCAGAAGGGCATTGGGTCCTTGATTGGGATACTTAGCTTTTAATTATGTTCTGCACAGATGTCTCAGATAAATCTATACACAATGGCATAAGATCTGATACCTTGGATGATTGAATGTTGAGGAGAACAACCATTCAAAGAGGAAGAGTCGGTAGGATTAGGAAGATAGTTGGTAGGATTATAAAAAAGTGTCAGTATAGCATTTGGACAAATAGTTCTTTAGCAATAGGTTTTCAGGTAGACAGAAAATGTAAATGTCAGCATATGTGAAGAGTCAGTCACAGTGATGAACTGGGAAAAATATGTAGGAAAGCAGATATCAATAGAGACATTAGGAAATCAGGCAAAGTATAAAGTGAGTGATAGCAAAAGACATTTTCAACAGGCTTGAGATTGAATATATAGTCTTAGGAAGTAACAAATATGTAGTCACCAATAGGATTGACATTTGAGAGCATTAGGCAACCTGGACATGGGTTATTTTCATAATCCATACTCACATTCCATTTAGGCTTTGGTACAATCGTAAGTGTGACTTTGCATTTTGTGGCCAGAATATTACTGTGATAAAACGTATATGTAGATCAGGTGACATGAGTATTTCTTGCACCATTTCTTGGAGCAACAATTTGAAGGGGTATAAATTAGTATTGGGGGTACATATAGGTGTACCATGTATGTATGAATATAGAGATAATGCATGAATAGACCATACTGCGAATAAATAATATAACTTGTTCCAACTTTAAATAATGGATTGAATTGATATCTGAAAATACACAGGAATCATATATTGATATACATACATTCATTCCAACCAGTAATACATCTAATGGTAATATTACGGTTGTGGTTTATCACCAAGAGTGTGTGAATTTTGCTTCAAATTTGATTATGGAAATCGAAAATAATGTGTTTGGAAAGAAATCTCATGAAATGAGCACTCAAAAACAAGGAGGAATACATATGTTCTGAAGCAGGAAGTGATTGAATATGTTACAAATTTCTTTAAATTTGTGAACTTGTGGATGAAATGTATATTCTATAATGTATAAAAACTGCAGAAATAGTAATGTACCAGTGTTTAATAAAAATGAACGTCAAAATACACATCATGTTCCATAGGAATCTACTTGCATTGATGTTAAAGTGGGTCAGCTACTGTAAAAATATAAGGATTTGTTTGCACCATTCATTGAAGTAACTTTTTAGTACTAGAAAACAAATATGTATTTCAGGTGGATGAATATTTTTAAAATAATCTTATGAAAAGTTTAATATAAAACCACATACATGAACAAGAATGAATTTAGGGAGTGTATAATAGGACACATATATTTTATATTTTGAAAAATCTAGAGAGTATATATATATATATATATATATATATATATATATATATACACACACACACACACAAAACACACACAGAGACATTAAATAGTAGCAATATATATGCCAATTAAAATTCATTGTGAAATATATATCATCCACAGATCCAAAATATTAATTTTACTGAACATGGATTTATGTATAATGTTTTTCAACTAAGAAGCTCACTCATAGTCTGAATTTTCAGTTCCAAAAGCATTAATGAGGAGTGATCTCTTCTCACACTTTGTATCTGCCAAGTTAGCCACCTCTCAAGAATATACGTGTGATACCAGGTAGGATTCTATATGTGCATATAAAAATACATGTGCTGAATAGGCTACAGAAAAATGGAGACAGGAATTCACATATGTGTTAACTTTAAAAACACATGCAGAACTATTTCAACAAAAAATTGACAAGATTTATAACTCCTACCCTATATCATGCAAAAGGCAAACCAACTATCCACCATGCCTCCTCTGAAGTGCTAGTATTTCTATTCTGTTTGGGTTACTTTTCTCCATCATATTAGAATTAGTAGTCAGAGTCTAGTAGGGTATGGGTTAGTGTCAAAGATTCAGCATTTCGAATGGAAAATTGAACAATGAATCCAATGTGTATGTAAATATGTGCTACACAAAATTATTCCCACTCTCATCCAGAACAATGCCTTGACAATTCCTTCACCCCAAGTAAGACACAATTAGAGGAGAAGATTTAGAAAATCTGTGAATAAATTTGTGGAATGCAATATGCTCAGGAGCTCACAACCTTTGAAGTGGTAGAGTAGTTTCCAAAAGTATGGGACAGGGTAAAAACTCCACAAACATGGAGGTCTGCTGGCCTAGAGATTTCTAGAGAAACTGCCTGTGAGTTTGGGCACTTGAAAAATATGTTGTTGTCAGGAGCTTTAGCTTTCTTTCTAGGGAGACCATAAAAGCTTGGTCTGGATCTATGAGACCTGGAGGACATGGTTTCTTATTTCCCAATGTACATGAGGCAGCAGTGCTGAATTCTCTTTTTAGGTAAACTGTGGCCACTGGGGAATAAATGTGTGCCAGTGTGCACTGTGAAGCCATATGGTCATCTTCCATTTTCGTGGTGTTTCTTCCTGCTGCACTGGGTGTTTGGTATTTGCTTCACGAAATACAAAGAGTTCAACTGGGTCACAGTGCAAGAGGAAGTTCTGTCATGTATGGTTGGTCAGGTTTTGCAGGAGGATCCAAGAACTAGGATCCTATCCTACATATCTTGCCCCCTTGACCATAGCACCCTGATTCTGAACAATGTCCTGAAACCTCTCCAAATAACAACTTGCCTTTACATGGAAGGTTCTGCTGGCTGCACCATGTCAGTCACAAGGCATTTGAAACCAATGGAAGATACACATGGCCCCACCACAGATGTTTTATCACATACCTGCCCACCACTGCTCTAACCTACTACTCAACAGAGTCCAACTTACTGGCATCTCTGTTCTACACCATTTACATGAAACCCAGTCAATCAAGGCACTGTCTGGTATATTCATGATCAGCAACAGGACATCAAAAGGTTTTCCAGTGCCACCTGGTGATGGGAAATTCAAAAATTTCATGGTATTTATCTAGCCATTTTTCAAGGATGAAGTTGGAGGCACTGTGAGTTTCAATTCTTTCAGGAACCATTAAATGGTTAGGAAGCTCATTTCAATGAAATCTCTGGAGAACACTCACAGGTAAGGCTTCCCAAAGAGTGGCCAAAAGATCATATGATGTTATGCCCATTTAGGTCTACAATGTGAGGTCCATATGAGTTTTGACTCTCAACTATGGGTGCCAAGTCTTTCAGAATAAAATTTGTGGTATCCTGGCTGAGAGGCTCAGTGCTCTGTGGAAAGCCACCCTGGGCCTAGAACTCAGTTTCCAAGGGCAACGCTCATGCCTGGCTTCCTAAAATCTCAACACTATTTATGGCAATACTTCTCTGAGGTCAGTTCCAGAACTCAGACTCTAAGGGAATCACACCAGAGTTCAAGAACATGTGGACCAAGTCATCTCTTCCAACCGCCACCCAAATGACCACAATTTAAACCAAAACACTCCAACGTGGCGCTCATCTTTTTCCATATAGACACTCACAATAACCTATGGCTGGAGTTTTCCATGAGGGGCACACCCCAAGACCGTGTCCAAAATAAGCTCTCTTACACCTAATTTGCCTAAATTCAGGGTGGCCTGGACACCCTTCTTGTGAACCAGGAGAGATTAAGTAGGCCTCCCGTTAATACTGCTCCGCTTCTTCAATTTGAGGCCAAATGACTGTGGGGTTTGGATTCTTTATGTGAATTGGAGTCTTGAGAAAACCCAAGCAAATATGGGCTAGCCTCTGCAGGGCTTTGAAGAACTCATTTGACCCAAAGGATCCCTAATCTGACTTGATGGAGGTCAGGAAAGTTACAGAGGAAGGCGAGAGACTTCATCCACAAGGACTGCTCTTTTGGCCATTTTGTTTTTGGATGTAAACATGGGATCTTTCTTTAGATCCATCAGGAGCTGAGAATCTAAGTCACAGCCTCACACAGGGTAAATAGGCTGATTCAGACACATCCTTTCCAAAGCAATTAAGCAAAGAGCCACAGGTAATGCCCATTCATTTCCATTTGAAAACTGTTTTCTTCAGACTTCAAAAAGTGGTGGACTGAGGAAAAGACCTTCCTGACATTCAGGGCAACAGAAGAATAGGTAAACAAAAGGCCCCAAGCAGGGTTTCTCCACTGAGACTTTCCTGGTCACACTGATATCTGAGTTTTCTGAGATGCTCACCATTCCCTTCAGTACATGGTCATGTCACAGAGCTTCGAGGTTGTACATATCTTAAACAGAAAACCATGAACCTATTCTGGAGAGTGGCCAGAATTCAGGAATAAAACAGGAACTAAGGAAGATAGCAGGTGTTGCACATCAATAAGGCAAGCTGCAGTCCATTCATAAATAGGGCAGGATGAATGCTGTGAAGCTTTCTACTAGACAGGACATATTCATTGATGCATTCTCTTTTCTAATGTCTACAACCACGGACACAGTGGGATACACAGACATAGAAATTCTCGCCTTGTCAAACGACTTACAAGAAACAGTTCACTCCAAACAAAACAAACTGCCTTTCATACCTATTCTCAGAACATGAGACAAAACCACAAACCCACACCCACACAACAAAGGCAGCTCCTTTCCCCAAGTAGTTCTGTGACTATCCGGAGTGTCCTCTGACTGGTGGGCCTTACTATGTTCCCTGGAAATAGCCTGTTCTGTCTCAGATCTGGTCTTTTTGGCCAACTCTGTGAAGTTGTCAGGAGCCAGCGGTGAGCCACTGCCTGCTTTCTCAGGAAAGGCCCCTCTTCATAGCTTTCCTTGCATTTGGCCATCCTTACATCAGTAGGTCCCAAGAAAGACTGAGTCTGTCCTTGGTAAATCAAAATAAGTTTGACCACTGGGACTGGGACTGGGACTGGCTCTGGGTGCCTGGCTTCCTGGATTCCAAGTTCAGAGAGTTCCATCACCAAGGAAGTTAGGTGTGGTCACTTCCTTTTGGAACTGAATGAGGTCACTGCCTTGGCAACAACTTTGTCTTAACAGTTGCTTCCAAGGTCACCATGAGAAGGATGCTGCTCCTACTTCCTGTGACACTTTCACAGGTCAGAGTGGTATGTCAACCATAGGCATGCAGGAGCAGCTCTCAACACATGCCTGCTTTGGTACACCTTCTCTACATTAAGAAGAGAGTGGCTGATTCAGACACATCCCTTCATCCTGAGCAGGTTGTTTGCCATGGAAGACTTTTGCTCTCTCAGGTCCTTCGTACTTGCCTACATCTTCTCCAGGGATCATTTCTGCGTGGACCTTTGAGGTTTTCAGCAGGTGGAAGATCCTCTATAATTCTGTATTTTAATACCAATTCTGTCCCTGCTCTTCTGTAAAATTAGACTGAGAGAACAGTGTATGGTTAGGATTAATAACAGGTTCGATTTGGTTTAGAAAGGAAACTACACGGTTGAGCAAACAGGGTCCTAACGTTAGCAATAATATGAGGATTTTTAATGGACCGGCCATGGAAGATAAAAGCGTAGTTAATCAGGTCACTATGTGAACCAAGACTCAAAGCTCCCTTTTGGGGCCTCTGTCTCTCTTTGACGCTCTTCAAGTCGTTTTCTTAATTTACTCATAGATTCTTTTACAACTCCAGTATTGTCGGCATAAAAACAACATTCTTCCCTCAATGCAAGCAAAAAGGCACCTTTCTCTCATAAAGAGGAGGTCCAACACTCGCCTGCTTTGTAAAACAACTTCAGAAAGAGAGAGGTTAAAATTCCTGTAAAGCTGTGATGTCGGTTTTTAATGTCTTTAAACTTTGGCATATTTCTGCTTCTAATTGTGTCTTTGTTGTGTCTCATGGACTAGCCCACCCCTTCAGCAACTATTATTTCTAATAGGATGGCTAAAGTGAGGGATACAGGTTCCCAGTGGAACCGGGTTGAATGCCCCCCTAGTTGATCTTTAAATGAACCTAAGTCATGATAGAGAACTCTGGAAAACATCTGCATCATTACATAATTAATCACATATATTGACCATTTTATGAAAACATAAATAATGTTAAAGTGTATAGAATTATACTGTTGTAGGGACGGACAAGGAAAGGGACCTAAGATAGCACCAAACACAGGAAAACAGTCTTATTTGGTTGCATCCGGATTTAGAGGGCATTGCTTCTGTTGTAATCAATTAATCCCCTGAAGCCCAAGTTTCAGTAGTTTTAGAATTTGTACCCAACATGTAAGGGAAGTGGCTCAGAAGTTCACAGTCTGTAGAAATTCACAGAAATCAGTTTTTGTTTTTGTTTTTGTTCCTCTGTTCTGGGCAAGTTAACTTTTCAAAGACACCTTGGAAAGGGAGAGCTTTTTTGTCTCTTTTTTTCTCCCTGCCAGCTGTCACCATGAAGCCCAATTGGTAACTTTTTTATCTTAGAAATCTAGCCATCTCTGTGAATCCCCAGCTCAAGGCCAGAGGCCTTGTTCACATATTTTGTGAAAATCTAGTAAGGCGGTGTCAAGCTTAGGGGTGGTGATTTTTTCAGCGAGTGGCCAAGTAGAACAGGGCAACACGAAAAGTGGAAGTTCATCTACATTGAACTCTTTCAGAGGGACTCTTTTGCTGAAAGACCTAATGTAAGCCTCGGTGAAGACTTCTGGAGAAGGTTATTTAAGACATATCTATGGACCTGGTACAGAGGGGGAAGACGGGGAAGGCGAGGCTGAGAGCAGCTCCGTGGATCTGAGAATGAGGAAGATGAGATGTAAAAGAATAATGGAAAAGGGGTTTGGGATTTTCCTAGAACAAAACTTGAGCAGTAGAACAGGTAGAGCAGAGGTGAAGATGGGAGTGAGTATTCCAAAAAGCCTGTGAGGGACTTTAAATTCTTAGTAACCTGTTTTCAGTGATGACAAAGCAACTTTAAAGGCTATTTTTATTACATCTTGGATAGGGGTCTGAGGGCTCTTCTCAGCTGGTTTGAGCTTTGGTTTAGCTTCTTAGAGGACTTGGTGGGACCTAGTGCAGGCACAGACAGAAAAAGAGAGGAGTGAGTGAGTGGAGGGGTACCTCGGTACCTGCTACCTCAGCAAGGGGGCAATGGTCTGAGAACTGGCGGAGGTTTGGGTTTTTGATGTAGTAATTGGAGGGAAGAAATCAGGTTGCTGAGGTGGGAGTGACAGCAGAGAGTCTAGAGCAGAAGGCTGAGGGTGAGGAACTATTGGAGAAGCATAGTACAGGATGTGAGTGAAGGAGGGAAAAGGATTCCACATAGGGGAATTTTCCCCTTTTGAGCACTTGCCAAAGTTAAAAATGTCACGCAGAATTTGAGGATCTAGAGAACCCTCTGGGGGCCATAGTTTTTGGTTGTCTAATTGGTTATATGGCCAATGCTGTGTACTGAATTTGATGAGGAGTTTGGGTTCCACCAGGCAGCCCCGGTATGCTCACATCCCCATGAATTACACAAGAAGTTGGCTTTCCCCCCACACAGCCATGGCTGTTTGTGGCTTTGATAGTCCGTCGGGCATATATAGTAATCTAGGCTAACCAACCTGAATCTGGCTCGCGTTTCTGTGCATCCATAATGTTTGTTTCAATTATCTATGGTATGGAAGGGATTTAATGGAACTTTAGTGGGATCCTCTTCATTGGGGTTATCTCAATAGGAAAGACCTATACCAAGCTGAAAAATGTCTGGGTGGAGAGATAGCCACCAGGTCCCTAAGGGGGCTGTATGCGAGATAGACCATACTTCTTGTCTAGTAGGATTTCAGATCAGCCTTCACTGCTGAACAGGCTGATGAGGGTTAGGAGTACTGGTGGCCAAGGGGAGAGTCTATAGTCTTGTCCACATAGCGAATACGCAATTTGAAATGGTTACCAGTTTTTTCCAGTTTCCAACCAGAGTCTGGATACAGCGAAGGCTTGAGATGAGAGGCATGGATCCAAAAAGTGATTCTGTCTACTTTTATGCCTGTAGGTGTTATAAGTAGCACCTGGTATGTTCCTTTCCAGCCGGGTTCTAGGGATAACACCTGATGTTGTCTTATGTTGACGAAGTCTCTTACTTGATATTGATGTGGAATCCCCTCGTCCCCAGGTTGGTAGGCAGTGGCCAGCTGTTTCCACAGTTATCACTGAGTTCTTTCAATGGCTTTAAGTCTGTCAAGCAAGGGGTGTGGAAGGGATTGTTAGGCCTTAGAGTTGGGGATTAGGTCCCTTACTGGATGATGGGCATCATAGAGAATTTCATAGGGGGTGAGGTTACACAAAGAAACTGAGGGAGTATTTCTCGCATGAAACAGTGCATAAGGCAGGAGCATAGTCCAATCTTTTATGCCGGTCTCTAAGCTTAATTTTGTTAAGGTCTGTTTAATGGTTCTATTTATTTTTTCTACCTCTCCTGAGCTCTGGGGTATATAAGCATAATGTAACTTACAATTAATCCACACCTGACTTACCTGGGCCATGAACACAAGTCCATTATTAGACCCTATTATCTTAGACAGACCGTATCTTGGAAAAATATCTTCCAGGATCTTCTTGAGAACCATTTGCGCCGTTTTTTTTTTTTTTTCTGTGTGTGTGTGTGTGTGTGTGTGTGTGTGTGTGTGTAAGGCTTCAATCCATCCTGAGAATGTATCCACAAAGACTAGGAGATATTTAAGTCCATACCTTGCTGGCTTAATTTCAGTAATGTCCACTTCCCAGAATTGTCCTGGTCTGGTTCCTCGTAGGTGCTTTCGTCTAAGAAACTTGGAAGGGTAAGCATTAAACAATTGACTGACCCGACAGGCTTTTGTTACCAGTTCAATTATTTCCTTTCGCTGTGCGTCAGTTAGTGGAAAACTCTGTTCTTAATCCTACAGGAATGCCTGCAGTTTCTTTGAACCAAGGTGAGTGAGTTGATGTACATTTTTAACGTAGTGTAGGGCTTTCTGTAATTGCAGGCTGAGCTCAGTAAAGTTGAGGCGTTCAATGTCAGTGTCCTTAGATGTTATCTAAAACTTCCTGGTACTTAGGGGTCCATTGGAATTGGGCATCTCCCTTTAACAGCGGGTATAAAGGAGCAGCTAAGGACTCAAACCCATTTATCCATAACCTGCAAAACCCAGCAATCCCAAGAAACTCTTAGTTGTCTGCTGTAAGATGGGCTTGGTATCTGCTCAATGGTTTGTTTTCTGGGCTCAGTGAGCCATCGTTTACCGCCCCTAAGGAAATAGTCGAGGAAGATTACTTCTTGCTGGCAAATTGGGCAATTTTGGCCGAAGCTCTATACCCGAGTTGAGCAAGCTCGGATAATAGTGCTTGGGTCCCAGTTCAGTTTTCCTTGGTGTTGGATGCCAGTAGCAGGTGATCCACATATTGAAGCTGGGTGAATTCGGGGTGTGTAGTTCTGAAATTGTTGAGATCTCTGTGAAGGGCTTCATCAAAGAGAGTGGGGGAGTTTTTGAACCCCTCTGCGAGTCTAGTCCAAGTTAGTTGACTAGACTTTCCGGTTTCTGGGTCTACCCACCCAAAAGCAAACAGCAACTGACTATCTTTATGCAGAGGCAAGCAAAAGAAAGCTTGTTTTAAGTCCAGAACAGTATACCATTTCTGCTCAGGGTTCAGAGTGCAAAGCAGATTGAACAGATTAGGTACCGTGGGGTAAATGTCCTGCACTCTGTTGTTGATCTCTCTTAGGTCTTTAACAGGGTGATAGTCCCTGGTTCCTGGCTTTTTCTTCTAATAGCAGGGGAGTGTTCCAGGCCAATTGACAGGGCCTTAGGACCCCTAAGGCCAGATATTTCTGAATATAGGGCCTTATCCCATCTTTAGCTTTTTATGCTTAGAAGATATTATTTGACATTGATTGGGGAGGCTGAGGTTTTTAAATCCACTGTTATTGGAGGTTGTTTCACGGCCAGGCCTAACACAGCAGTTTTTGCCCATGCATCTCGGTAATCTGTTATCCATTTCTGGGGTAGCTTGCCTGTTTGATCAGTCTTGGGGGGTGTGAAGAGTGGACGTTCATCTTCTACTAATATAGTGAAAGCCGTGACTATAGGAGTTTTTACTGAAGGATTTAGAAATTTCATTTGGGGGCCTTCAGGGTTAAAAGTTATTTTGGCCCAGAGCTTGGTGAGCAGATCTCTGCCCATCAATGGGTGCGGGCATTCTGGGATTACTAGGAAGGAGTGATGGATTTTTCCTTTCCCCAGGTCCATGGTCCTCTTAGAAATCTAAGCCCGATATTTACTGCCGTTAGCCCTTTGAACTACAGACCTTTTATTTGATAGACGGCCCAATGGGGCCTTAAGGGCTGAGTATACTGCTCCTGTATTCACTTCAAAGTTTACTGGGGTCCCCTACACTTCAAATCTTACCCTGAGCTAGGGGAAAGAATCTGAGCCCCAACTTTCTTAGTCATCCCCCAGAGTCAGAATGGCTGGCTGGCATGTCTGTCTCTTTATAGGGCACTCTTTGGCCCAGTGTCCTTTTTTTTTACAGTAGGCACATTGATCTGAGGCCAGGGTGGCCTGTGGCACGGGCCCAGGTATCGCTTCCTGTCACCTTATGTCTTAATTTCTGGCCTCTTTCTTGTTGTGACCAGGATCTTAGTCAATGCCTTAGTCTTTCTTTTGCTTCTCTCATCCTCCCTCTGCTCCCTTTCTTTTTCCCTGTTTCTCTCTTATAGTATACTTTTTCGGCTTCTCTGACTAAATCTCTCTTTTAACTTTTTTTTTTTAATATCCATGGCAGCTTCAACAATTAAGGCCATCGTGACAGATGCCTTTTGATCTTCTGCCTGAGGATCGAAAGGAGTATATCTCTTATATGCCTCCATAATTCTCTCTAGAAACATAGAGGAAGATTCATCAGGCCTTTAAATAATTTCTCTTACCATGGCCAAATTAGTTGGTCACCTAGCGGCCCCTTGGATACCCGCAATTAGAGCCTGGCAATAATTGGACAGATGCTCCCTATCTTCAAAGGTGTTGGGGTCCCAGTTGGGTTGGTTAAAGGGGAAGGCAGCTTTTATTATGTTGGGAAGTTGTGTTGGTCGCCCATCAGGTCCGAGGATATTTTTTTCTAGATTCCAGGAGGTTTTTCTCTCATTCCTCTGTCATGAAGAGAGTCCCTAGGAGTTGTTGGCAGTCATTCCAAGTAGGCAGGTGTGAAAACGTTGGCGAGTTCTCTGAGTTTTTTTAGCCGGGCCAGCTTCCTCCAGGGAAGGAGGCGCTGTGTGTGTCATGGGACAGTCATCTGGAGGGCGCTGGGCCATTCTGGCTTCCTCGAATGGTGGAGAGGCTGAGTCAGCAGCAGGGGAATTACTTACAGGGTTTTGGGGGTTGGGGGACAAGGGCAGAGGATAAGGACGAGTAGAGTCTTGAGACTCAGGGAGAACAGAGGGTGGAGGTTGAGGAACAGAGAGTTTGAGAGATAGAATCATAGGGGAAGGAGTAGTAGTGGGTGCAGGGACAAGGAAAGGCTTCACCCATGGAGGAGGAGATTTGCAGAGGTCCTGACAAGTTAAGATATATGGCTATTGATCTGGATGTCTATGTGGCCCCGGCTGAAAGACAATATCTCAGACTTTTCAAATTAGTGCGAAGTAGAAACATCCTTCTAGAGGCCATCCGACTACAAAGGTGGGTTATTCTGAGACACAGAATCTGCCAGGTCTGGTGTTTTAATGAAAAAGAAAGATTGTGAGCCCTTAAGCAGACTTTGGTCCAGTGATTAAGGGTCAGGGACAGAGGCATTGAAGTGCTCTGTCCCATAATGAAATATACACAGACAGTGAAAGCAACAACACATGACACAGACAAGACAAGACAATAAAGACAGGCAATGGACGTCCAATACTGAGACCAGGACTGAGTAGCCGGCAAAACCTGATGGGCTGGCAATTCCGAATCTGAAAGAAAATATCACTGAGTCGAGGAGACTATGGTTCCTTGATTTCCCGAGTCCATCCCCCAGGGACATGGCCTGTGGCTCTGTGAAATGTGTGTCAGCCACCGGGGGAGAGAGCTCACGCTCTTTACCAATAGCCATTTTGTCAAACCCTAACCTGAATTCTGAAACCATAAAGAGGGGCCTTATTTACCCCCAGAGCATCCCGTTGGGGGTCTTTCATCTGCAGCTGCCGGATCTCGCTGGGGCCACCAGAAGTAAAGGTCGGGTGAGCATCGATGAAAGAGACCACCAAGAGACTGTCTAATGCAACAGCAAAGGGTTTATTGGGAGTCCGGCATGCAAGGGCTCAGAGCTCGCTTGAACAGAGCAGAGAGCCCTGAGAACAGCTTAAGAAGTGCTTATATATTTTCCTTGGAGAGGGCAGGGAGGGAAGTTTATTGATGGGTAAGGGCGAGTGGGCGGTTTGCGTGCAAATGGTTGATGGAGTACATTCTGCAGTTTGGCAGTTGGGGGCAGCACATTCTGGGAACAAGAAGAGCAAACAGTTCTCAAGATTTCAACAGTGTTTTATTAAGCATACAGAAAAACAGGAAGTGACAAGTACCTATTTTATTAACCTTTCAATATAAGTATGAAAACAGAAATCTAGGTTAGATTTGAAGCCCAGAAGTTCATTTGGCCCTTGATTGGTATACTTAGCTTTGAATTACGTTCCGTAGAGATGTCCCAGAAATATGGATATACAATGACACAGGACCTTGTACCTTCTCAGAGGTCAGTTCCAAAACACAGTCTCTAAGGGGAATCACACCAAAGTTCAAGACAAGATGGACTCAATTATCTCTACCAACCACCACACAAATGACCACAATTAAAACCAAAACACTCCCAAATGGCACTCATCTTCTTCCAAATAGACACTCTTCATAACTTCTGGCAGGAGGATTCCATGAGAGGCGCAGCACAAGACAGTGTCCCAAATAATCTCCCTTTCCCCTCATTTGCCAAAAGTCAGAGTGGCCTGGACACCCTTCCTGTGAACCAGGAGTGATCAAATATGCCTGCCATTAATATAGCTCTGTTCTTCAATTTGAGGCCTACTGACGGTGGGGTTTAGATTCTTTATTTGAATTGGATTCATAAGAAAACCCAAGAACCTATGGGCTAGCATCTGCAAGGCTTTGAAGAACTCAATTGACCCAATGGATCCCTTTTCTCACTTGATTGAGGTCAGGAACCTTACAGAGGAATGTGAGAGACTTCATCAACAATGACTGATTTTTTGGCCATTTTGATTTTGGATCCACACATGGGATCTTTCTTTAGATCCATCAGGTGCTGATAATCTAAGCCACAGGCTCACACAGAGCCAAGAGGCTGATTCAGACACATCCCTTTACAATGCATTTAAGCAAATAACCACAGGTGATGCCCATTCATTTCCTTTTGAAAACTGTTTTCTTCAGGCTTCACAAAAGCGTGGCCTGAGGCAAAGACCTTCCTGACATTCAGGGCAACAGAACAATAGGTAATCAAAAGGCCCTTCACAGGGTTTCTCTACTGAGACTTTCTGGGTCACAGTGATATCTGACTTTTCTGAGATGCTTGCCATTCTCTTCAGCTATCCAGTACATGTCCATGTCACAGTGCTTGGAGGTGGTACATATCGTGGATGCAAATGCATGAACCTATTCTGGAGAGTGGCTAGATTTCAGGAAGAAAACAGGAACTTAGGAAAATAGCAGGTGTTGCCCATCGATAAGGCAAGCCCTAGTGCATTCATAAATTGGGCAGGATGAATGCTGGGAAGCTTTCTACTTGACAGGAAACATCCATTGATGCATTCTCTTTTCTAATGTCTACAAGCACGGACACAGTGGGATACACAGACATAGAAACACTCGCCTTGTGAAACAACTTACTAGAAACAGTTCACTCCAAACCAAACAAACCGACTTTCCTGCCTATTCTCAGAACATGAGACAAAACCACAAACACACATCCACACCCACAAAGGCACCTCCTTCCCCAAGTAGGTCTCTCACTCTCCAGAGTATCCTCTTACTGCTGGGCCATACTATGTTCCCCCGATATGGCGTTTCCTGTCTCAGATCTGGTCTCCTTGTCCAACTCTGTGAAGTGGTCAGGAGCCAGCTGTGAGCCACTACCTACTTTTTCAGGAAAGGCCCCTCTTCAGAGAACTCCTGGCATTTGGCCATCCTCACATCAGTAGGTACCAAGAAAGACTGACTCTGTCCTTGCTAAATCGAAGCAAGTGAGACACTGGGACTGGGACTGAGACTGACTCTGTGTGCCTGGCTTCCTGGATCCCAAGTTCAGAGAATTCCATTACCAAGGGATTGAAGTGAGGTCACATCCTTCAGGAACTGAATGAGATCACTGCCTTGGCAACCACTTTGTCCAAACAGTTGCTTTCAAGCGTACCATGAGAAGGAGGCTTACCCTATTTTCTGTAGCACTTTCACAAATTAGAATGGTATATCAACCATAGGCACCAAGGAACCGCTCTCCACACAGGCCTGATTTGGTCCATCTTCTTTATATTTGGAAGAGAGCCTTTAGTCCAGGGAGCACTGCAGTGAACCTCTGCACTAAAACTATTAGCAAGCACCTGATGGAGGACGCCTCCATAGGTAAGTGGCTCCTTTATAACATCTGAAATCTGGTTAAGGGAGATCTCTTCTGATGACAGAGATGTGGCACGGGGAGGCTCACATATACTTCTGTCCAGGACAGTAACGAGAATCTTTCTGTCCTCTTTTCTGTTCTGTAGGGAATTCCTCTGGAACTGTAGAGAGGTGCCAACGGGCACGCATGCGCTCCTACCCTGGAGCTTTAGCAAGATGTTGCACTCTTGCCCTGTTTCTGTGTTTAGGCGCTGGGTTTCTGTTTTTTTGTGTTCTGTGTTCTATTTTTTGGTTTTTTGTTTGTTTGTTTTTGTTCGTTTTGTTGTGTGATATTGGTGGTAAAAACTTAAGTATATTGGACATGAAAATCAGAAATAAAGAGATTAAGCCTGACACCCCTTTGGACTGTGTTTTAAGGAACTGCAATGAACTTTATCCCCCATTGTAAAGCAGGATGATAGAAGCCCCTAGCTGGCTGCCTGGAGCACACCCATTGCAGAGGGCTATGCCTGCTGGGGACCTAAGAACTGAGTATCTCCCAGGTTAACAAGTGAAACTCCTTTAAAACCCCTTGTCCTTCCAGATAAAGAGAGTCACAACTTTGGCAGAGTCCCCTGTGTTTCTCCTTTGTTAGCCAAGCAATAAAACTCCTTTTTTCTTTTTCTCAAAACCCAGTCCTCATTATTAAATTTGTATTAATTGGCTTCAAGGTCAGGAACCAAACTTTAAGTTACAAATCTTGTACCCCCCCTCTGCCCCGGAACTTTGTGAGAGCTATCTACTGAAATGTTAGGAGATAGAGCATGCTTGATGTGGAACTGAATCAGAGGAGCTAATCCTGTATGTAAAAGGGGAAACTGAGGGACTCCCAGCAGCTGCCAAAGCCCTGTTGATTCAGGGAATTACCTCCTTCCTTCCCTGCACTGTAAGGATTATGCCACCTCTGTCTTGTTAAAAAAAGAGAAAAAGAAAAAGGTGACACTAAATGCAGTAAAGTCACCATGGAGACACTTTATTTTACATTTCAGGTTGCCCTTCTGTGAAAACATCTGGTCCCCTTGTGGGGACATCTATGGTGCCACTGCTGTAGGAGATTTTTCTCTTATCTGCTCTGGTTTAAAGGGTTCTGTCTGACAGCCATAGTCTGAACCTCCTTTCTGTCTGTATTGTGTCTTAGTTTCTTGCCCTTTAAGACATCTGCAATAATGTGTTGATATTATAAATTGTTTTTGGGGAATGATCTTAGCTGAATGTGTGTCTAAATGATGATGTTTTATTTTAACAATCTGGTAACTGAATGGGTTTTTGAAGCATTGCACAATCTTGGAGTAAAAAGTCGGGTTTAGGTAATTGTTTAGTTTATGATTTCAGATAATTCATGCCAGAGAACTTAAATACTTAGGATGGATAACTGAAGAACTCTACTTCCAAGTTGGCAAGAAACTTCCCAATCATACGGTCTTTTTTTTTTTTTTTTCACCAATTTTGAATTGGGTAGCCTGGGAAAATGTCACTGTGTGTACCAGTGCATTAATTTGGACATAAATAGTAAATCATAGTATGGTGTCTGTTGACAAAACAAGATGTAAAGATATAAAATTTTGTGAATTGTATCTTAAACTTGTATCATAATTTTCAACATCTGAACCTGAAAATTATGGTTAAAATGCTTTAGTCCTGAGATGTCTGTTCAGAATAGCAGTTTTTTTGCTGCTCCTTCCAGACCTCAGCCATGACTTATGTTGAAATGCAAATGAAAGAAGCCTGCAAGCTTTGTAGGAGAGTGATTTGAGGTCTAAGGGAAAAAAAGGTAAATTGTATGTTATTTACTAATTACTGGCAAGTCATTTTTTCTAGGACTCTTATTTTTTTTCTTAGATACTTTATGTTTTTTGACCTCATGATTTTGAGCATACAGACCTAGGTTAATGTTTTTCTGATCAGTTCTATCTTTGACCAACTGTGGACTTTTTGAAACATTGCAATAAAGATTTCAACTACGAAAAGCTACAAGGCCTTTACTATTATTATGTGTGCACAAATTGTTATGTGTTGTATGTCTATATATACATATATCCGTATATCATATATATGATACACAAATTAACATATATAAGGAGCGCTCATAAAAAAATAGCGCTCGTAAAAACAAATTTTAAAAAAGTGGATCCAAAGATCTTTAATTCACGTGATTTAAATGTTTCAATTTAAATTGGATAAAGAGATAAAAACAAATGTCTTTAAATTTAAGCTTACAAAGTTTTCTAGGTGTTCAAACATCTAACAAAATATTAACATCTACAAAATGTCTAATATGCCTTGGCTCTAGTACCTTTCCTTCAACATAAAAATGGTTTACACTGTTCAATACATTTCTCTAACTTTTTGATAAATAAGTAAAGTAAATTTGATATGGGATTACTCATTCATGAGTACTTTTGTTAGATATCTGATTGATTTACTAAGATCTGTATTTTTTTTAGTAAACTCTGTATAAGATTGTAAAAATCAGTCATGTGTTAATGAGACAAAAATTTCTTAAAACATAAGTTTACCCATAACATTGAGTTTATTAAGATTTATGTTTTCTAGAGCAAGCAACCATAAAAATTAAACAACTGATTAAATAAAAACTGTTATTTTAGAGCACCGTACTGCCATTTCTTTAAAAGCCAAACTTGATTAATGTAGAAACATAAATGTAATTGTTATGCTATTAATGTTTTCATATCTTACAGGTATGGAAGTCTGTAAGGTAGAAACGTTTAAAGAGTATTATATCAAGCTGGTGCTCTGAAGTTGTGTGGTAAAAAATATATTGTGGATTTATTTACCTGTTATCAATAAGATATGTAAATTTTTATGTTACTTTTTACATTGGGGAACAATTTAAATGTATTTTTAAGTTAATTAGAGCCTAATCTTTGTAAAGGTTAAAAACTTTCAGCCTTTCTTTAATTCATGTTTTAAATGTGATATCATATGGTGTTAGCTAATGTTCATGTGACCTCAAACAATTTATTTAAACATTGTCAAATGATATATAAAAATAAAGATCAGCTTTAGAACTAAAATAGTTAAGATTTATAAAGAGCCCTGCCTTTCCTGAGATAAGGCTGTGTGTCCCATCTTACTACATGTGAGAATGACTATGAAACGATTAGGTCAGATAATATTTCTTTAAAGTTATGTTAAAAAGTTTTTTTTTATTGTCAATATTCCTAGGATCTCAAACAGGGGATATAATGTATAACTCAGCCAAAAAATTCAGGGAAGATATTACACGAACTAAGTATTTTTACTTTTGTTAATTTTAGTTTGAAATTTTCTTATAAGTGATCTAAAGATTCCCTGTTAGTGTTTTACAAATGCGTTGCTATAAGAACACAACATGGGTTTATTCAAGATAATAAGTCATCAACTACAATACAGACAGAATAATACAGATCCCAATTAATAAAAAGGTAATTATAAAGTTATAGACATTAAAGCCCAGTACTCTTAATGTAAGGCTGTTAAAATTTATTTGCTGGATTTTTAAGATTAGGATTTAAAATGAATGTTAAATGAAAAGGGCCAAGAAAACCAATATTTGGCTCTTGCCCTCTGAGTCAGTCTGAATCCAGGGAACAGGGGACTTCTCTAAAGAGCTTTGCAACTCTGGGCCACATAACCTCCTGATCAGGGAGATTAATGAGACCACTGAAGAACAGAAAGCCAATCAGTGCATTTGTTACAAAGAGGAGAGTCATCAGAGAAAGGAGACATCCCTGATGCTTCTGAGGGAAGCCAAATGGTCAAGCAAGACCTGGACCCACCTAGCGCAAATGGCACTAGCAGAACTGAGAATCTCCTCTCAAGTTTCCCCAGAATTGATTCCCACAAAAGCTCAGCTGACTGTTAACAATAGATAGAAACAAAAGTCAGTTTGACTGCTTCATCTTAAACACTTAGCAAAGACAGTTAAGACCAAAATACAGCCACTCCTGGGCATTTTAAATAATAATAATAATAATAATAATAATAATAATAATAATAATAATAATAAAATTTTAAGGTATGCACTTTATCTTATCCTCCCAAAATAAGTAAGACTGGAGGTTACAAAGAAGGATTCTCACACAGGAATGCCTAATACTTATAAAAAGAGACTATCAAGAAGAGCTGCCACAGGCAGAAGTTTTCAGTTTAAGACCTACAGATATTCCTAACCTACACAGGTAGGCTTGGTGTTTGCTAGTACGATTATCCAGCCATGAGTAACAGAATTAAAGGTTTCTCTATTAGACGCAGAGGTCATATTAGTAAAAGGATTTTTACAAGATCAGATGACATTAAATTATTAAACTGTGTCTTATTGGGAGGGCCAACTGTAACACTTAAAGTTAAATATTAAGTTGACAGTCCTGATAATTGGGGATATTAAAGACTGGTGAGGGAATTTCTATACAGTGACATGTTCCAGCTGCTGCAACATTTATTCAGTACTCATGGTTTTTGTTTCACTCATAGAAGAATCCATTCACAGATGACTTTACAACCTGTTCTTCCCCAACCTGACTTCAAACCGAACTGACTTCTAAAGGGCAACTCATGTCTCTCAACTGACTTCTAATAGTCAACTCATGTCCCTCACGACGAGCCCACTCACGTCACCCTGTCTCAGGAGAGAAGAAGAAAAAATTAGTGATGCCACTCTTTTTACAACAATGGAGAGAAAGATAATAGACTATCAATATAAATAATTAATTAAGTCAGGTAAAATCAGGGAGATCGGTTTTGGGTGAGTTGTAAAATTTTGGAGACTCTTATCAGAGGGATAAAAATTTCCTCAGTGTTCTTCCCATAATCTATCAAAGATTTGAAAGGGACACAGAGAAAAGGGGGAAATTGTAGACCCAACCTGATCTTTTATTAAAATTGGGAGCCATCATGCCACAAAGCCATGAAAAGATAATTTTGGCTTTACCATAAATTACTTCAAATTCTGAACCTGCGTGGAATGCCTGCCCACGTCTTGAACTCACGCATGCCCAGCTCTCTGACCAGATAGCAGCCCTCTCTGAAACTTTAGTGACACATCATAAATATTTGCCTTCTCTGGCCAGACAACAACCCTCTCTGAGGCTCTAATGGTCCTCATGAATTCTGATGTAGGGACAGCAAAAAAATTGTAAACTACCTTTAATGTGATGTTTATCAGAGTTCTGTTATCTGTAACCCCCCTTTTGTGTAACTTTCTGGGCTATAAAACTGGGCTGTAGGAAAGCTGGGGATGCTGTCTTGTTACCACCATTTTGGGAGGGAGAGGCAGCATGGCCGGTGGAAATAATAAGCTTAATTTTATTTGATTTTAATTTGAGTCAGTGGTCTTTTCTAGCATCCTGGTCTAACAGGTAAACACTCCAAAGACGTGGAGCTCTGCCGGCCTAAAGACTTCTTGAGAAACTTCCTCTGAGGTTGGGCACTTGAAATATATGTTGTTGTAAGGAGATTTAGCTTCCTTTCTAGTGACACCATAAAAGCTGGGTCTGCATCTACGTGACCTGGAGGACATGGTTTTTTGTATTCTAATGAACATGAGGCAGCAGTGCTGAATTTTGTATTTATAGGTAAACTGTGGCCACTTGGTGCTCAGTGTCTCCCCGTGTGAACTGTGAAGCCATTTGGTCATCCTCCACTTTTCGTGGTGTTTCTTGCTGCTGCACTGGGAGTTTGGTATTTGCTTCATGAAATACAACGAGTTCAACTGGGACCCAGTATTGGAGGGAGTTCTGTCACTTGTGGTGACAGAGAATGCACCAACCAGGCTTCTATCTCACAAAGCTTGCCCATTTGTCCATAGAAATCTGACTCTGAACTTTGCCCAGAAACCTCTCCATGTAACAAGAAGGGTCTGCTGGCTGCACCATATCAGTCACAAGCCATTTTGAAGGCAATGGAAAATCCTCCTGGCCACACCACAGATGTATTATCACACACCTGCCCACCACTGCAATAGGCCCACTACTCAGCAGGGTCCAACTTACTGGCATCTTTGTTCTACACCATTTTCATGAAACCCCGTCAATCATGGCATTCTCTTGTACACTCATGATCAGGAAAAAGATATCCAAAGGTTCTCCAGTGCCACCTGGTTAAGGGAATTTCAAAAATTTTATTGTATTTATTTAGCCATTTTTCATGGATGAAGTTGGAGGCATTGTGGGTTTCAGTTCATTCAGGAACCATTAAATGGTGAGGAAACTCATTTCAATGAAATCTCTGGAGAAATCTCACAGGCAAGTCATCCCATAGAGTGGTCAAAAGGTCACATGAAGCCAGGCCCATTGAGGTCTTCAATGTGACGTCCATGGGTGTTCTGACTGTCAACTATGGCTGCCACATCTTTCAGAATAAAATCATGTGATATCTTAGCTGAGATTCCAAGGCTCTGTGGAAAGTCACCCTTCTTTTTTGATCTCAGTTTCCAAGGGGAAATCCAATGTGTGGCCTCCTAAAATCTGAACACAGTTCATGGCAATATTTCTCTGAGATCAGTTCCAGAACTCAGACTCTAAGGGGAATCACACCAGAGTTCAAGCCCAGGTAGACCCTGTCATCACTTCCAAGCACTACACAAATGATCACAATTAAAACCAAAACACTCCCACAAGGCCCTCATCTTCTTCCATATAGACACTCATCATAACCTGTGGCTGGAGGTTTCCATGAGGGGCTCAGCCCAAGACAGTGTACAAAATAAACTCCCTTGCCCATAATTTGCCTAAAGTCAGGGTTGCCTGGATACCCTTCCTGAGAACCAGGAGTGATCAAATAAGCCTGCCATAAATACTGCTCTGCTTCTCCAATTTGAGGCCTACTGACTCTCGGGTATAGACTCTTTATGTGAATTGGAATCATGAGAAAACCCAAGCACATATGGGCTATCATCTGCAGTGTTTTGAGAACTCATTTGACACAAAGGATCCCTATTTTCACTTGATGGAGGTTAGGAACGTTACAGAGGAAGGCGAGAGACTTCGTCCACAATGACTGCTTTTTTGGCCATTTTGGTTTTGGAAGCACACGTGGGAACTTTCTTTAGATCCATCAGGTGCTGAGAATCTATGCAACAGCCTCACACATGGCCAAGAGTCTGATGCAGACACATTCCTTTCCAAAGCAATTAAGCAAAGAGCAACAGATGATGCCCATTAATTCCCCTTGAAAACCGTTTCCTTCAGGCTTCACAAAGGAGTGGCCTGAGGCAAAGACCTTTCTGACATTCAGGGCAACAGAACAATAGATAAGCAAATGGCCCATTGCAGGGTTTCTGGAATGATATCTGAGTTTTCTGAGATGATCCCATTCCCTTCAGCTATCCAGTACATGGCCATGTCACAGAGCTTGGAGGTGGTACATATCGTGGACCCAAAACCCTGAACCTATTCTGGAGAGTGGCCAGAATTCAAGAAGACATACAGGAACTTAGGAAGATAGTAGTTGTTGCCCATCCATTAGGAAAGCCACATTCCATTCATAAATTGGGCAGGATGAATGCTGTGAAGTTTTCTACTAGACAGGACACATCCATTGATGCATTCTCTTTTCTAATGTCTACAACCACGGACACAGTGGGATAAACAGACATAGAAACACTCGCATTGTCAAAAGACTTACTAGAAACAGTCCACTCCAAATCAAACAAACCGACTTTCCTATATATTCTAAGATCATGAGACAAAACCACAAACTCACACGCACACCCACAAAGTCAACTCCTTCCCCCAAGTAGGTCTGTGACTATCCGGAGTGTCCTCTGACTGATGGGACATACTACGTTTCCCCGAAATGGGCTGTCCTATGTCACATCTGGTCTCCTTGGCCAACACTGTGAAGTTGTCAGGTGCCAGTAGTGAGACACTACCTGCTTTCTCAGGAAAGGCCCCTCTTCAGAGCTCTCCTGGAATTTGGCTATCCTCACATCAGTAGTTACACAGAAAGACCGATTCTGTCCTTGGTAAATCCAAACATGTGTGGCCACTGGGACTGGGACTGGGAATGACTCTGGGTACCTGGCTTCCTGGATCCCAAGTTCAGAGAGTTCCATCACCAAGAAAGTTATATAGGTCACTTCCTTCAGGAACTGAATGAGGTCACTGCCTTGGCAACATCTTTGTCCTAACAGTTGCTTCCAAGTGTCCCAATAGATGGAGGCTGCCCCTACTTCCTGTGACACTTTCACAAGTAAGAATGGTATATCAAACATAGGCACCCGTAAACAGCTCTCCACACAAGCCTGGTTTGGTCCATCTTCTCTACATTAAGAAGAGAGAGACTGCTTCAGACACACCCCTTCATCCTGACCTGTTTTTTTTTTTTTTTTTTTTTTGTCATGAAAGATGACTTTCGCTCTCTCAGGTCCTTCATAGCTTTCTATATCTTCCCCAGGGTTCACTTCTGCATGGACCTTTGAGGTTCTCAGCAGGTGGAAGATCTCTTACATTTCTATATAAGAACAACTTTGTCCTTGCTTTTCTGTAAAGTTAGGTTGAGGAAACAAAGTATGGTTAGGATTAATAACATGATTGATTTGGGTTAGGAATCATTCTACTGCATGAATAATGATATTGGGAACCTGCAATATTTATAAGGATATATAGAGGTGAAATATATGTATGAAAACACAAATCTAGGTAAGATTTGAAGCCCAAAAGGGCATTGGATCCTTGATTGGGATACTTTACTCTGAATTATGTTGTGCACATGTGTCTCAGATAAATCTATACATAATGGCATAGGACCTTGTACCTTGGATAATTGAATGTTGAAGAGAACATCCAGTCAAAAAAGGATAGTTGGTAGGATTAGGAAGATACTTGATAGGATTAGAAAAAAGAGTCAGTATAGGATTTGGACAAAAACTTCCTTAGCAATAGGGTTTCAGGTAGACAGAAAATGTAAATGTCAGCACATTTGAAGAGTCAGTCACAATGATGAACTGGGGAAAATATGTAGGAAAGCAGATATCATTAGAGACATTAGGAAATCAGGCAAATGATGAAGTGATTGATAGGATTAGACATTTTCAACAGGCTTGAGGTTGAATACATAATCTTAGGAAGAAACAAATATGTAGTCACCAATAGGATTGACATTTGAGAGCATTAGGCAACATGGACATGGGTGATTTTCATAATCCATACTCACATTCCATTTAGGCTTTGGTACAATTGTAAGTGTGACTTTGCATTTTGTGGCCAGAATATTACTGTGATAAAATGTATATGTAGATCAGGTGACATGAGTCTTTCTTGCACCATTTCTGGGAGCAATATTTAGAAGAGATATAAATTAGTATTGGGGGCACAAATAGGTGTACCATGTGTGAATATATAATATAACAGATTCCAACTTTAGAAATTGGAATAAATTGATATCTGAAAATACACAGGAAATGTCATATTGACATACATACATTCATTCCAACCAGTTATACATCTAATGGTAATATTAGGGTTGTGGTTTATCATAAAGTGTGTGTGAGTTTTGCTTCAAAATTGATTATGGAAATCGAAAATAATGTGTTTGGAAAGAAGTCTCAATAAATAACCAGTCAAAAGCAAGGAGGAATACATGTGTACTGAAGCAGGAAGTGATTGAATGTGTTTCAAATGTCTTTAAATTTGTGAACTTGTGGATGAAATGTATATACTATGATGTACAAAAACTGAAGAAATAGTAATGTACCAGTGTTAAATAAAAATGAACGTCAAAATACACATCATGCCCCTTTGGAATCTACTTGCATTGATGTTAAATTGGGTCAGTTACAGTAGAAATATAAGGATTTGTTTGCACCATTCAGTGAAGTGAGTTTTCAGTACTAGAAAACAAATATGTATTTCAGGTGGATGAATATTTCTGAAAATAATCGTATGAAAATTTGATTATAAAACCACATACATGAGCATGAGTGAATTATTTAGGGTGTGTATAATAGGACACATATATTTTATATTTGGAAATATCTAGAGAATATATATATATATATATATATATCTCACAGAGAAACATTAGAAAGTAGCAATATATATGCCAATCAAAATTCATCGTGAAATATATATCATCCACCGATCCAAAAATATTAATTTTACTGAACATGGATTTATGTATAATGTTGTTCAACTAAAAATCTCACTCATAGTTTGAATTTTCAGTTCCAAAAGCGTTTAGGAGGGGTGATCTCTTCTCATACTTTGTTTCTGCCAAGTTAGCCACATCACAAAAATGTACGTGTGATACCAGGTATGATTTTATATGTGCATATAAAAATACATGTGCTGAATTGGCTACAGAAAAAAGGAGACAGAAATTCACATATGTGTTAACTTTAAAAACACATGGAGTACTATTTCAACAAACAATTGACAAGATTTATAACTCCTACACTATATCATGCAAAAGGCAAGACCAACTATACACCATGCCTCCTCTGAACTGCTTGTATTAATATTATGTTTGGGTTATTTGTCTCCATCATATTAGGATTAGTAGTCAGAGTCTATTAGGGTATGGGTTACCGACAGGGATTCAGTATTTCGAATGGAAAATTGGAAAATGAATCCAATGTGTATGTAAATATGTGCTACACAAAAATCTTCCCACTCTCATCCAGAACAATACCTTGACAACACCTTCACCCCATGCAAGACACAATTAGAGGAGAAGAGTTAGAAAATCCATGAATACATATCTGGAATGGAATGCGATCAGAAGTTCACAACCTTGGAAGTGTTAGAGGAGTTTCCAAAAGTAAGGGACAGGGTAAACACTTCAAAAACATGGAGGTCTGTTGTCCTAGAGACTTCTTGAGATACTGCCTGTGAGGTTGGGCACTTGAAATATATGTTGTTGTCACGTGCTTTAGCTTCCTTTCTAGTGAAATCATCAACCTGGGTCTGCATCTATGTGACCTGGAGGACATGGTTTCTTATTTTCCATCCGTGGGTGGGCCCCTTGCTTAAGAGCTCTGGCTACTGGACAAATTTTACACAAAGAAGCCTCTAATCTGACTTTTGGGGCCCCTTGAACTATCTACTCCCCACATCACTTGAAAGATCTTTTACCTTAAAAGGGTCTTCAAACCCTCCCTACATCCAGAGTTCTGTCGCTCCTCACTTCCTTTCTGGAAAACCCTAATATTATTTTCCTCCCCTGCTCTGCACTGAACCCTGCCTCACTGCTCCCAATAACTCCCATGTCTCACACACCAACTCAAAATTGCTTGGAAAACTTAGATGATTTCCTCCCCTGTCATTCTTCCATTTTTGAGAGACCACTCACCAAGCCTGACCTTATCTGGTTTACTGACAGCAGTTCCTTTAGGCAGAATGGAACTCATTACTCTGGATACGCTGTATTTTAAGCCACTGAGATTATAGAGGCCAAAGTTTTGCCTTCAGGAACTACAGACCAGCAGGCTGATTTTATAGCATCCACTCGTGCCTGCCTTCTAGCACAAGGCAAATCCCTCACCCTCTAAAATGATTCAAAATATGTCTTCCATATCTTATTATCCCATGCTGCAATTTGAAAGAAGCGAGGCCTACTTACCACCAAAGGTAATGCGATCACTAATTCAGCTCTTATAACCAATCTGATAGAGGCCTCCCACTTACCCACCCAGTTGGGAGATGTCCATTGTAGGTCCCATCAGAAGGACGGCTCTCTTATCACTGAGGGCAATGCCAAAGCTGACCAGGTGGCACGAATGGCTGCTACCACTTCCAATCATGGCCCCCATGGTGGACATATAATGGCCACTTTAGACAGCTCATCTGAAGCCCCTACTTCTTTCAGTAAGAACAAGCATCTTTTCAAGTTCCTTCATACTCTATTCCTTTCCAATTCTCAGTCTTTGACCCTCTTTTTACAGAGTTTCTTCTTCCTCACTCCCTCTGACAAGCCATGCTACAGAATATAGCCTCTAATTGTCAGATCTGTCAGCGGACCAACCCTCATACTCCTTTAAGGCCCAAACGTTTCCCTTCCCAACAAGCTCGGGGACACATTCCCTCTACTGACTGGCAGGTAGACTTCACCAACATGCCCACAGTATGGCACACTAAATACCTCCTTGTCTTTGTGGACACTTTCTCTGGTTTGGTTGAGGCATTTCCCACTTCCAATAAAAAGGCTTCCACTTTAGCTTCAATCTTACTGACAGACATCATCCCCAGGTTTGGTATGCAGACTTCCCTACAATATGACAATGGCCCTGAGTTTACTTCTAGGATCACACAAAAGGTCTCTCAAGCCCTCTCCTTCAAGTGGCATTTCAACTGTCCATATTTCCCCCAGGCTTCAGGGAATGTGGAAAGGGTAAATCGTACTCTAAAGGAAGTCCTTACCAAATTGACAATGGAATTAAACATAGACTGGGTCAAACTCCTTCCCTTGGCTTTGCTTCGAATCAGAGCTCTCCCTAAGAAACCATCTTTACTGTCTCCTTTTGAGATAATGTATGAAAGACATCTTATAACCCCTGCGTTGGTCATTTCACAAGGACCTCTCACCCGAGATTTGTCTTTGCCTCTCTTGCTTCATCTCCGCTCGGAACTCTGGAAATATCAGGACTGGCTTCTTCCGGACCCAGTCTCCTCTCCAAACACTCCTCCCTTAACACCTGTTAGTCTAGTCAATTATAATACCCCAGAGGAGAAAGGGACTCTTGGCCCAAAATGGGAAGGCCCCTATCCTGTCATTCTCTGTACCCCCACCGCCGCCAAACTCTCCTTACCAGACAACCGTCTCACTCCCTGGAATCACATGTCTAGGTTGAAGCCACATCACCAGGAGGCCCCACATGCTGACGACAGGGCCACCCCAGAGGAACTCCAAGAATCACCTCCTGAACCTCCCCTTTACTCCTGCTCTCCACACCCATCTCACCCATTTAAGTTGCGGCTCACACGGTTTTCCTTGCAGCCCAATTCCTCTTAAAGAAGGCACAATGAGCTCTCCCAACACCCTAGTCTTCTCTAACTGCTTGTTTTTTGTGCTCTGCTTATTTTCTGTGCTCTGTCAGGACTGGTCTTTACCCTCCTCACCTACCATGCATTTATTCACTCTTCGGGAACGATACTCAGAACATGGCATGCAGACGGTCCGCGGAGTGGATGCAACTACTTGCTTCATCCACAACTGCACCTCTATTTCCCTAAAATTGTCACCTTCAAGGACCTTCGTCCCTGGTAGCTGGAACTGGCCTTTCATTTGCTTCCTTTTTGATCAAACAAAAGATTATTGTCATTGGTGGCCTGAGATATATAATGGGTGCCCCTATTGGTCATGCAGGTTCCATGATGAACGTGGTAGCTATTCTTACCACTCACTTGGTTACCCTGAAGGGTGGACTTCTAGTTACATAAAGTGGCATAAAGGCTCTTCATCCAATAACAATGCATGGTATACTTTAGATAAACCTGACCCCAAGGCCAAACGTTGGGGCTATGTTGAGTTTGCTGTCTATGCTCAGACAACCTCAGTCAGACCCACAGGGTGGATTACTATTGGCCGCACCCTGATTACGCCACCTAAGGCAACCATCCAGGTAGTCGAACACATTAAGGACTCAGAATCAAAACTTCGAGATCGTATCCATAGCTCATCCAAAGAGGATTCAGAGCCTTCAACCCCCTCAGGTCCCTCTCCCACATGGCTCAATTTGCTACACCAAACGTTTTGATTATTAAACTCCACCCGTCTTTCTTTGCCTACTTCTCAGTGCTTTCTCTGTGCTTCACTTAGTCGTCCACTTCTAGCAGCAGTCCCATTAGCGGCAGAAAATATTCCAGCAAAACCCTACAATTTCTCTAAAAAGGACAAACCCTACATGTGACACGTAACCCACTGTGGGAAAGTTATTCCACCAATACTTTATTTCCTTTCATCTGTTTCCACCTGCCAATAATGAATCCTTTACCCGTTTGTTCCTTGAGCTACAACACCCCATAGAGCCCTGTGTTTAGGCAACCTGAACATTTCCTCTGGTGTAATGGGTCTTTAAGTACCTCAACCATCAATGTCTCTGGCACCTGTTTCTTGGTTACTGTAGTTCCTCAGCTATCTTTGTATACTCCCACCGAATTCCGACAGTTGGCCCTACCTTCCCGCACCCGTAAGGTAGTCTTTCTGCCGGTTCTGGTAGGCCTCATTTTAACAACCTCAGTGACGAGTCTCGGACTCTCTGGTGGAGCTATAGGTCATGCTCTATGGGCATCCAATGACCTTCAATAAAAACTGCAGGAAACACTCAATACCATGGCTGAGTCTCTGGGTTCCTTGCAGCGGCAGGTTACATCATTGGCACAAGTGGCTTTACAGAACCAAAGGGCAATTGATCTTCTCACTGCAGAAAAAGGGGTTACATGCCTATTCCTCAGAGAGGAATTTTGCTATTATGTTAATGAATCTGGGCTAATAAAAAAAAATGTTGTTAAATTGCAGGAATTATCGACCGAATTTCTCAAACATACCTCCTCCAATCCCATCATAGGGTTCTTCCAATCCTATCTTGCCATGTACTTACTACATATCTTGGGGCCCCTTATTGGGATGCTCCTTTTTGTGCTCTCTTGCCCTGCAAAATGAAGTGCCTTCAAACCCAACTGCAAAAAATTCCTAATCAAACTTTCAACCAGCTTTTGCTTAGGCACTACCAGCCTCTGATGACCGATGAACCCCCAACATCTCCAAGAGAACAGTAACTCAGTGATGAAGCTCACTACCAGGCATGATGGAATGCAATGGGTATCAGACAGCGGGAGACAACGAGCTCTGAGAACCTCTTAATCTGCCATCCTGGATTCATGAGTCTTTACCACCTTCTAAGATTTCTCATGGCCCTTGGCCTCTTCTATGTCAGTCCCCCAACATGGAACTTCTGCCAAAAAATGACATTTCCTTTAATTTTTATCTTCATTCTGTTTTTATTTGCTCTGATCTTCTTCAGGTGCTGGTGACGCCATGTCCAGGCAACGCTTCCAGTATTTCCTAGAGTCTCTGTTACAGGACCAGTGGCTGATACCAACAATCTCTTCCATCCAGGACTAGTTCCATGCCATCGACAACTTTGGCTTCAGGGAACATTCATTGACTTCACCCCTACGAAAGTAGCTGTCTATAGCCACTGGGTTTTATTTCTGGCTGCCATGATAATCCCAAACCTGCTCCATGAGCATTCCTCCACTTCTCCTTCTAGGCCCCACACCACCCCCACACAACAGGAAGCAGCCGGATCTGACAAATGACGCCCCACTTCCTAAGAAAACAAAAAGGGTGGAATGTTGGGAAAAGAATAAATGGCAGCGATACCCCAGAGAAAAACCTCAACATGGCGCCTAAGGACTTCTTCTTCCTACCTTCTTCATTTCTGCAGTGGCGCAAAAAGTTCCCACCCTTGTGAACTCTCACGTCAGCGCCAATTTCAAATCTCACTTGTGGGGAACCTTAGCCCCAATGAGAACTAATTCCTGGGCTCTGGAGCTGATATCTGAAAGAACTTGCCAATAAACGGGTTGCTGCCATTTATCTAAGCCCTACCATCTCCCCCTTAGTTCTATATAAGCACACAGCTTTGAGCAATAAAATTGGAATTCTCCCGGTGAAGTGTCATTGCATGGGGAATTATTTCACTCATGATCAGCAACAGGATATCCAAAGGTTCTCCAGTGCCACCTGGTCATGGGAATTTCAGAAATTTGATGGTATTTATTTAGCCATTTTTGAAGGATGAAGTTGGAGTCACTGTACGTTTCAATTAATGCAGGAACCATTATGTGGTGAGGAAGCTCATTTAAATTAAAACTCTGGAGAAATCTCACAGGCAAGGCTTCCCAAAGAGTGGCCAAAAGGTCACATGAAGCCAGGATCATTGAGGTCTACAATATGAGTTCCATATGTGTTTAGATTCTCAACTATGGCTGCCAAGTCTTTCAGAATAAAATCATGTGATATCCTGGCTGAGATTCTCACTGCACTGTGGAAAGACACCCTGGCACTCGATCTCAGTTTTCAAGGGAGGCTTCTCATGCGTGGCCTCCTAAAATCCCAACACATTTCATGGCAATACTTCTTTGAGGTAAATTCCAGAACTCAGTCTCTAAGAGGAATCATGCCAGAGTTCAAGCCCAGGTGGATCCAGTTATCTCTTCCAACCGCCAAAGAAATGACCACAATTAAAACCAAACACTCCCACATGGCCCTCATCTTCTTTCATATAGACACTTATCATAACCTCTGGCTGGAGTTTTTCATGAGGGGTGCAGCCCAAGACAGTGTCAAAAATAAGCTCCCTTGCCCCTCATTTGCCTAAAGTCAAGGTGGCCTGGACACCCATCCAGTGAACCAGGAGTGATCAGATAGGCTAGCTGTTAATACTGCTCTGCATCTCCAATTTGAGGCCTACTGACTGTCAGGTATAGATTCTTTATATGATTTGGAGCCATGAGAAAACCCAAAAACCTATGGGCTAGCCTCTGCAGGGCTGTGCATAACTCATTTGACCCAAAGGATCCGTATTCTCACTTGATGGTGGTCAGGAACCTTACAAATGAATGCGAGAGACTTCATTCACAATAATTGCTCTTTTGGCCATTTTGGTTTTGGATGCACACATGGGATCTCTCTTTATATCCATCAGGTGCTGAGAATCTAAGCCACAACCTCACACAGGGCCAAGAGGCTGATTTAGACACATCCCTTTCCAAAGCAATTAAGCAAAGAGCCACAGGTGGTGCCCATTCATTTTCATTTGAAAACTGTTTTCTTCAGGCTTCACAAAGGGGTGGCCTGAGGCAAAGACCTTCCTGACATTCAGGGAAACAGAACAATTGATAAGCAAAAGGCCGAAAGCATGGTTTCTCAACTGAGACTTTCTTGGTCACACTGATATCTGTGTTTTCTGAGATGCTCGCCATTCCCTTCAGCTATCCAGGACATGGCAATGTCACAGAGCTTGGAGGTGGTACATATTTTGGACACAAAACCATGAGAATATTCTGGAGAGTGGTGAGAATTCTGGAAGAAACAGGAACTTAGGAAGGTAGCAGGTGTTGCCCATGGATAAGGCAAGCTGCAGTCCATTCATAAATTGGGCAGGATGAATGCCGGGAATCTTTCTACTATACAGGACATATCAATTGTTGCATTCTATTTTCTAATGTCTACAACCACGGACACAGTGGGATACACAGACATAGAAACACTTGCCTTGTCCAACGACTTACTAGAAGAAGACCACTCCAAATCAAACAAACCGTCTTTCCTACCTATTCTCAGATCATGAGACAAAACCACAAAATCACACCCACACCCACAAAGACACCTCCTTCCCCCATGTAACTCTGTGACTATCCGGAGTTTTCTCTGAGTGGTGGGCCATACTATGTTCCCCCAAAATGGCCTGTCCTATCTCAGATCTGGTCTCCTTGGCCAACTCTGTGAAGTTGTCAGGAGCCTGCGGTGAACCACTACCTACTTTCTCAGGAAAGGCCCCTATGCAGAGCTCTCCTGGTATTTGGCCATCCTCACATCTGTAGGTACCAAGAAAGACTGACACTCTCTTTGGTAAATTCAAACAAGTGAGCCTACTGGGTCTGGGACTGGACTGGCTCCGGGTGCCTGGCTTCCTGGATCCCAAGTTAAGAGAGTTCCATCACCAAGGAAGTGAGGTAGATCACTTCTTCAGGAACTGAATGAGGTCATTGCCTTGACAACCACTTTGTCCTAACAGTTGCTTTCAAGAGTCCCATGAGATGGAGGCTGCCCCTACTTCCTGTGACACTTTCACAAGTTAGAATGGTATATAAACCATGGGCACCCGGGAACAGCTCTCCACCTAGCACTGTTTTGGTCCATCTTCTCTACATTAAGAAGAGAGAGGCTGATTCATACACATCCCTTCATGCTGACAAGGTTGTTTGCCATAGAAGATGACTTTTCTCTCTCAGGTCTTTCGTAGCTGCCTACATCTTCTCAAGGGATCATTTCTGCATGGACCTTTGATGTTCTCAACAGCTGGAACATGCCCTACATTCCTGTATTTTAAGAGCAACCCTGTCCCTGCTGTTCTGTAAAGTTCGATTGAGAGAACAATGTATGGTTTTGGGTTAGTAACATGTTCAATTTGGGGTTAGGAATCCTTCTGCATGACGAATAATGGTATTGGGAAACTATGATATTTACAAGAATATATAGGTGAAATATAAGTATAAAAACAGAAATCTATGGAAGATATGAAGTCCAGAAGGGCATTGGGCCCTTAATTGGTACACTTAGCTTTGAATTATTTAAGGGAAATTGCTTGGAAATGAAAGGAGACCCTCAGATAAATCTATATACAATGGCATAGGAGCTTGTACCTTGGATGATTGAATGTCGAAGAGAACATCCACTCAAAAAGGGATAGTCGGTAGGATTAGGAAGATAGTCAGTAGGTTTACAAAGAACAGTGAGAATAGGATTTAGACCAAAAGTTCTTAAGCAATAGGGTTTCAGGTAGACAGTGAATGTAAATGTCAGCACAAGTGAAGAGTCAGTCACAATGATGAACAGGGGAAAATATGTAGGAAAATAGATATAAATAGAGACATTACTAAATCAGGCAAAGTATAAAGTGAGTGATAGGATTAGGCATTTTCAACAGGCTTGAGGTTGAATATATAATCTTAGGAAGAAACAAAAATGTAGTCACCAATAAGATTGACATTTGAGAGCATTAGGCCACCTGGACATGGAAGGTTTTAGTAATCCATGCTCACTTTCCATTTAGGCTTTGGTACAAACTTAAGGGTGACCTTTGATTTTTTTGTACAGAATATTACTGTGATAAAATGTATATATAGATCAGGTGACATGAGTATTTCTTCCACCATTTTTTGAGGAATATTTTGAAAACGTATAAATTAGTATTGAGGGTAAAAATAGGTGTACCCTGTGTCTATGAATATAGAGATAATGCATGAATAGATCATACAGTTAATAAATAATATAACTGGTTCCCCTTTAAATAATGTATTGAATTGAAATCTGAAAATATATAAGAAATCATATATTTTTTTTTAATTAATTTTTATTGTAGGTTGTTCAAAACATTACATAGTTCTTGATATATCATATTTCACACTTTGATTCAAGTGGGATATGAGCTCCCATTTTTACCCCAAATTTTTACAGATTGCAGAATCACATCAGTTGCAGAACCATTGATTTACATATTGCCATTCTGGTGTCTGTTGTATTCTGCTGCCTTTTCTATCCTCTACTATCCCCCCTCCCCCCTCCCCTCCCCTCTTCTCTCTCTACCCCCTCTACTGTAGTTCATTTCTCCCCCTTATATTTTCCTCCTTTCCCCTCACATCCTCTTGTATGTAATTTTGTATACCCCTAAGGGTCTCCTTCCATTTACATGCAATTTCCCTTCTCTCTCCCTTTCCCTCCCACCTCTCATCCCTCTTTAATGTTAATCTTCTTCTCATGCTCTTCGTCCCTACTCTGTTCTTAGTTACTCTCCTTATATCAAAGAAGACATTTGGCATTTGTTTTTAAGGGATTGGCTAGCTTCACTTAGCATAATCTGCTCTAATGCCATCCATTTCCCTCCAAATTCTATGATTTTGTCATTTCTTAATGCAGAGTAATACTCCATTGTGTATAAATGCCACATTTTGTTTATCCATTCGTCTATTGAAGGGCATCTAGGTTGGTTCCACAGTCTTGCTATTGTGAATTGTGCTGCTATGAACATGGATGTAGCAGTGTCCCTATAGTGTGCTCTTTTTAGGTCTTTAGGGAATAGACCGAGTAGGGGAATAGCTGGATCAACTGGTGGTTCCATTCCGAGCTTTCCAAGAAATCTCCATACTGCTTTCCAAATTGGCCGCACCAATTTGCAGTCCCACCAGCAATGTACAAGAGTACCCTTTTCCCCACATCCTCGCCAGCACTTGATGCTGTTTGACTTCCTAATGGCTGCCAATCTTACTGGAGTGAGATGGTATCTTAGGGTGGTTTTGATTTGCATTTCTCTGACTGCTAGAGATGGTGAGCATTTTTTCATATACTTGTTGATTGATTGTATGTCCTCCTCTGAGAAATTTCTGTTCAGGTCCTAGGCCCATTTGTTGATTGGGTTATTCGTTATCTCATTGTCTAATTTTTTTAGTTCTTTGTATATTCTGGATATTATGGCTCTGTCTGAAGTGTGAGGAGTAAGATTTGTTCCCAGGAGGTAGGCTCCCTATTTACCTCTCTTATTGTTTCTTTTGCTGAGAAAGAACTTTTTAGTTTGAGTAAGTCCCATTTGTTGATTCTAGTTATTAACTGTTGTGCTATGGGTGTCCTATTGAGGAATTTGGAGCCCGACCCCACAGTATGTAGATCATAGCCAACTTTTTCTTCTATCAAATGCCATGTCTCTGATTTGATATCAAGTTCCTTGATCCACTTTGAGTTAATTTTGTGCATGGTGAGAGAAAGGGATTCAGTTTCATTTTGTTGCAAATGGATTTCCAGTTTTCCCAACACCATTTGTTGAAGATGCTATCCTTCTTCCATTGCATGCTTTTAGCCCCTTTATCGAATATAAGATAGTTGTAGTTTTGTGGATTGGCTTCTGTGTCCTCTATTCTGTACCATTGGTCCACCCGCCGGTTTTGTTACCAGTACCATGGTGTTTTTGTTACTATTGCTCTGTAGTATAGTTTGAAGTCTGGTATAGCTATCCCGCCTGATTCACACTTCCTGCTTAGCATTGTTTTTGCTATTCTGGGTCTTTTATTTTTCCATATGAATTTCATGATTGCTTTCTCTATTTCTACAAGAAATGCCGTTGGGATTTTGATTGGCATTGGATTAAACCTATAGAGAAGTTTTGGTATTATCGCCATTTTGATGTTGTTACTTCTACCTATCCATGAACAGGGTATATTTTTCCATCTTCTAAGATCTTCTTCTATTTCTTTCTTTAGGGTTCTGTAGTTTTCATTGTATAAGTCTTTCACCTCTTTTGTTAGGTTGATTCCCAAGTATTTTATTTTATTTGAGGATATTGTGAATGGGGTGGTTGTCCTCATTTAAATTTCAGAGGATTTGTCGCTGATATACAGGAATGCCTTTGATTTATGCGTTTTGATTTTATAGCCTGCCACTTTGCTGAATTCATTTATTAGCTCTAATAGTTTCTTTGTAGACCCTTTTGGGTCTGCTAGGTATCGAATCATGTCATCTGCAAATAGTGATAATTTGAGTTCTTCTTTTCTATTTTTATGCCTTTATTTTTTTTCGTCTGTCTAATTGCTCTGGCCAGTGATTCGAGATCTATGTTGAACAGAAGTGGTGAGAGAGGGCATCCCTGTCTTGTTCCAGATTTTAGAGGGAATGCCTTCAGTTTTTCTCCATTCAGAATGATGCTAGCCTGAGGCTTAGCATAGATTGCTTTTACAATATTGAGGTATGTTCCTGTTATCCCTAGTTTTTCTAGAGTTTTGAATATAAAGGGATGCTCTACTTTGTCGAATGCTTTTTCCACATCTATCGAGATGATCATATGGTTCTTATTTTTAAGCCTATTGATGTGGTGAATAACATTTATTGATTTCCGTATATTGAACCAACCTTGCATCCCAGGGATAAATCCTACCAGATCATGTTGCACAATTTTTTTGATATGTTTTTGTATCCGGTTCGACAGAAGTTTATTGAGTATTTTTGCATCTAGGTTCATTAGAGATATTGGTCTGTAGTTTTCTTTCTTTGAAGTGTCTTTGTCTGATTTAGGAATCAGGGTGATGTTGGCCTCATAGAATGAATTTGGAAGTTCTCCCTCTTTTTCTATTTTCTGAAATAGCTTGAAAAGTATTGGTATTAGTTCCTCTTTAAAGGTTTTGTAAAACTCTGCTGTATACCCATCCGGTCCTGGGCTTTTCTTAGTTGGTAGTCTTTTGATGGTATCTTCTATTTCCTCAATTGATATTGGTCTGTTAAGGTTGTCAATATCCTCCTGACTCAATCTGGGCAAATCATATAACTTAAGAAATTTATCGATGCCTTCACTATCTTCTATTTTGTTGGAGTATAAGGATTCAAAATAATTTCTGATAATCTTCTGTATTTCTGAAGTGTCTGTTGTGATATTGCCTTTTTCATCCCGTATGCTGGTAATATGAGTTCTCTCTCTTCTTCTCTTCGTTAGCGTGGCTAAGGGTCTGTCGATTTTTTTTATTTTTTCAAAGAACCAACTTTTAGTTTTGTCAATTTTTTCTATTGTTTCTTTCGTTTCGATTTCATTAATTTCAGCTCTGATTTTAATTATTTCTTGTCTTCTACTTCTTTTGCTGTTGTTTTTCTCTTCTTTTTCTAGGATTTTGAGTTGAAGTATTAGATCATTTATTTGTTGGTTTTTTCTTTTTTTAAGGAATGAACTCCAAGCAATAAATTTTCCTCTTAGAACTGCTTTCAATGTGTCCCATAGATTCCAATATGTTGTGTCTGTGTTTTCATTTATCTTTAAGAATTTTTTAATTTCCTCCTTGATGTCTTCTATAACCCATTGATCATTCAGTAACCTATTGTTCATTCTCCAAGTGATGCATGATTTTTCCTTATTTCTTTTATCGTTAATTTTCAATTTCATTCCATTATGATCAGTTAAGATGCATAGTATTATCTCTACTCCTTTATATTGTCTAAGAGTTGCCCTGTGACATAATATATGATCTATTTTTGAGAAGGATCCATGTGCTGCTGAGAAAAAAGTGTAACTGCTTGATGTTGGGTGGTATATTCTATATATGTCAATTAAGTCTAGGTTATTAATTGTGTTATTGAGCTCTATAGTTTCCTTATTCAACTTTTGTTTGGAAGATCTGTCCAGTGGTGAGAGAGGTGTGTTGAAGTCTCCCATGATTATTGTATGGTGGTCTATTAGACTCTTGAACTTGAGAAGTGTTTGTTTGATGAACATAGCTGCACCATTGTTTGGGGCATATATATTTATGATTGTTATGTCTTGTTGGTGTATGGTTCCCTTGAGAAGTATGTAGTGTCCATCTTCATCCCTTTTGATTAACTTTGGCTTGAAATCTATTTTATTTGATATGAATATGGACACTCCTGCTTGTTTCCGAAGTCCATATGAGTGATATGATTTTTCCCAACCTTTCACCTTCAGTCTAAGTATGTCTTTTCCTATCAAATGCGTCTCCTGAAGGCAGCATATTGTTGGGTCTTGTTTTGTGATGCATTCTACTAGCCTGTGTCTCTTAATTGGTGAGTTTAAGCCATTAACATTTAGGGTTATTATTGAGATATGGGTGTTCTTCCAGCCATATTGGTTTATTTATGTTACTAAACATGGTTTGTTTTCCTCTTTGATTATTCCCCCCCCCTTCACTGTACTACCTCCCGCTGTTGGTTTTCATTGACATTTTCCATTTCCTCTTCCTGTAATATTTTGCCGAGGATGTTTTGAAGAGATGGTTTTCTAGCTGCAAATTCTTTTAACTTTTGTTTATCATGAAAGGTTTTAATTTCATCTTCCATCCTGAAGCTTAATTTCACGGGATACACAATTCTTGGTTGTAACCCGTTTTCTTTTAGTGTATGAAATATGTTATTCCAGGATCTTCTAGCTTTCAGAGTCTGTGTTAAAAGATCAGCTGTTATCCTGATTGGTTTACCCCTAAATGTAATCTGCTTCCTTTCTCTTGTAGCTTTTAAAATTCTCTCCTTATTCTGTATGTTGGGCATCTTCATTATAATGTGTCTAGGTGTGGATCTCTTATGATTTTGCACATTCGGCGTCCTGTAGGCTTCTAGGATTTGGGATTCTGTCTCATTCTTCAAGTCTGGGAAGTTTTCTCGTATTATTTCGTTGAATAGATTGCTCATTCCTTTGGTTTGGACCTCAATACCTTCCTGTATCCCAATGACTCTTAAGTTTGGTCTCTTTATGTTATCCCATATTTCTTGAATGTTCTGCTCATGGTTTCTTAACAGCTTTGCTGAGCTGTCTATGTTCTTCTCCAGTTGAAATACTTTGTCTTCATTGTCTGATGTTCTATCTTCTAAGTGTTCTACTCTGCTGGTAGTATTCTCAATTGAGTTTTTATGTTGGTTTATTGTTTCCTGAATTTCCAGGATTTCTGTTTGTTTGTTTTTTATAACCTCTATCTCCCTGAATAATTGATCTTTTGCTTCTTGGATTTGTTTATGTAATTCATTGTCGAAGTGGTCGAAGTGGTCTTTCATTGTCTGATTTTGCTGTCTAATGTCTTCCTTGAGACTCCAGATCATCTGAAGCATGTATATCCTGAATTCTTTATCTGACATTCCATCTGCTGCAGATATTACCTCTTCTAAAGTTGAATTGACCTGCATTGCTTGTGGTCCTTTTTTTCCTTGTCTTTTCATACTGATCGCGTTTCTTTCTGCTTGGTGAAACTGTTGTGTTATTGATTTTTCCACCTATATATTTATATTGCTTTTGTATAGCTGCATCGTCTCCCTTGCAGGCTTTGGCGGTGGTTCTGCCCCTCCTTCAATTGAGGCAATGTGCCTACCACGCCGGGAGGCCGCTGTGCCTCTACTTTCGATGGGCCTGTTCTTTCGGTGGTCACAGGTCTGCCTACCTTGCAGGAGTGAGCAGCGGTTTTGCCCCTCCGCTGGCCACTAGGCCTGTTCTGTCTGTCGGTTGCAGGTATGTCTACCTAAAAGGCGCTGGTGGCAGCTCTGCCCCTCCCCCAACCGGGGTGATGTATCTGGCGGGCCACTGGGCCTGTTTTGTCGGTGGTCACGGTTCCGCCTACATTGCACGTGCGTGGAGCAGCTGTGTCCCTCTGAGAGTTGCTGAGCCTGACCTGCCGGTGGATGGCAAGTCTGCCTACCTTGCAGGCGCAGGGGTGGCTCTGCCGCTCCGCGGGTCACTGGGCCTGATCTGCTGGTGAGTTGCAGGTCTGCCTAACTTGCAGGCGCCCGGCGGCTCTGCCCCTCCCCCAACTGGGGCGGGGCGATGTGTCTGGCCGGCCGCTGGGCCTGTTCCGTTGGTGGTCATGGTTCAGCCTACCTAGCAGGCACGTGGGGCAGCTGTGTCCCTCCGCAGTTTTTTGGGCCTGACCTGTCGGTGGGTCACAGGTCTGCCTACCTTGTAGGCTCGGGGGGTGGCTCTGCCGCTCTGTGGATTGCTGTGCCTGTTCTGCTGGTGGGTCGCGGGTCCGCCTACCTTGCAGGCACCCGGCGCCTCTGCCCCTCCCCCAACCGGAGCTATGTGTCTGGCGGTCCACTGGGCCTCTTTTGTCGGTGGTCACGGTTCCGCTTACCCTGCACGCGCTTGGAGCAGCTGGGTCTCTCTGAGAGTTGCTGGGCCTGACCTGTCGGTGGGTGGCAAGTGCGCCTACCTTGCAGGCCCGGGGGTGGCTCTGCCGCTCCGCGGGTTGCTGGGCCTGATATGCTGGTGAGATGCAGGTCTGCCTAACTTGCAGGCTCCCGGCGGCTCTGCCCCTCCCCCAACCGGGGTGGGGCAATGTGTCTGGCCGGCCTCTGAGCCTGTTCTGTTGGTGGTCAGCGATTTGCCTACCTAGCAGGCTCGTGGAGCAGCTGTGCCCCTCCGCAGTTTCTTGGGCCTGACCTGCCGGTGGGTGGCAAGTGCGCCTATCTTGCAGGCCCCGGGGTGGCTCTGCCGCTCCACAGTTGCTGGGCCTGATCTGCTGGTGAGTCGCAGGTCTGCCTACCTTGCAGGCGCCCGGCTGCTCTGCCCCTCCCCCAACCGGGGCGGGGCGATGTATCTGGCCGGCCTCTGGGCCTGTTCTGTCGGTGGTCAGGGTTCTGGCTACCTAGCAGGCTCGTGGGGCAGCAGTGCCCCTCCGCAGTTTGTTGGGCCTGACCTGCCGGTGGGTGGCAAGTGTGCCTACCTTGCAGGCCCGGGGGTGGCTCTGCCGCTCCGCGGTTGCTGGGCCTGATCTGCTGGTGATTCGCAGGTATGCCTAAATTGCAGGCGCCCGGCGGCTCTGCCCCTCCCCCAACCTGGGCGGGGCGATGTGTCTGGCCGGCCGCTGGGCCTGTTCTGTTGGTGGTCACGGTTCAGCCTACCTAGCAGGCACGTGGGGCAGCTGTGCCCCTCCGCAGGTTTTTGGGCATGACCTGCCGGTAGGTCACAGGTCTGCCTACCTTGTAGGCTTGGGGGGTGGCTATGCCGCTTTGTGGATTGCTGTGCATTTTCTGCTGGTGGGTCGCGGGTCCGCCTACCTTGCAGGCGCCCGGTGGCTCTGCCCCTCCCCCAACCGGAGGGATGTGTCTGGCGGTTCACTGGGCCTGTTTTGTCGGTGTTCACAGTTCCGCCTACCTTGCACACGCGTGGAGCAGCTGTTTCATTAGTGCCTGGGCACACTCTTCTTGTTGGCCTCCCTCAGGCCCTAAGTTTGTAGAGCTTGGGGCTGAGAAACCCCAGCCAATTTGCTTACCTTCTGGTAGCCACGCCCCCATATCTGGTGCAAGAGACCTCAGTTGTCAGCACTGGTGGGAGCGGTAGCCGTGAGTCCCACGCCGAGGCGAGTCGGTGCAAGAGACCTCAGTTGTCAGCACTGGTGGGAGCGGTAGCTGGGAGACCCGCGCCGCGCAGCTACCGCCGGCTCCTGTGCCAGTGCTGCCTCCGGGTTTTCTTGACTACCACGCCGGCAGGTCGCTGGACCTGTTACGGGCCCGGGCGGCGGCTCTGTTCGGCCCCTCTGGCCTCCACAGTATTCAGCAGGACCCGGACCGAGAAACAGTTTCCGCGGGTTCTTTATCACCGGGCCAAAACAGTTCCGGGAGCCAGAATTCGGCCTCTCCGGACTTGGTGCATGCTCCGACATGAGCAGGCTCCAAGAAGCAGTTTCAGCGGGTTCTATAGCCCTGGGCCAGAGCAGCTCCGGGAGCCAGAACTCCGACACTCCGGGCTCGGTGCGTGTTCTGATAGGAGCAGGCTCCAAGAAGCAGTTTCCGTGGGTTATTTAGCACTAAGTCTCAGCAATTTGTCTGCGAGATGCAGACAATTGTCAGCCTGAAATTACCTGTTCTATAACTGAAAGAGCTGCAATCAGTCGAAAACAAGGATGGTGACGTCAGCTCTCCAAGATGGTGGCCGCTGGCTTCCTCCGTGGTCTGACCGGTGTGGAGAACCAACCTGGACCGTTTCCTTTCCCTGTCTCCAACCCAGAATTCAGCTCCGAGCTCAGCAAATGCCTAGCTGGCAGGAGCCCACAGAATCAGCATTGCTGTATCTCTGCGCCACCAGCCTGTCATTTCCCAGCGCGCGCCGCAGACTCCAGCCATGGGGTGATCTGCCGAACAAGCAGCGCTCCATACAGACGGACAGATCGCTCGCATTTGAGCCCCTGAAGCTGATCCTCGTGCGATGAAAATCCTTCCACTAGGTTTTGGAGCACCCCAATTTTGCTGGAAATTCCTAACAAGATAGTTTTTAGCCATTCTAACTCGTCATTTTCCCTCACAGTGACGCAGTACACGGAGTTACTGCACTCCCTTTGCGGCCATCTTGCCTCTCAAGAAATCATATATTGATATAGAATCATTCATAACAACTAGTTATAAATCTAACTGTAATCCTAGGCTTATGGTTTATCATGAAGAGTGTGTGAGTTTTGCTTCAAAAGTGATTATGGAAATCAAAAATAATGTGTTTTGAAAGAAGTCTCATGAAAAGACCAGTTTGAAACATGGCAGAACACGTGTTTTCTGAAGCAGAAAGTGATTGAAAGTGAAATATATGCCTATAAATTTGTGAACTTGTGGATGAAAAATATATCCTATAATGTGCATAAACTGAAGAAATAGTAATGTACCAGTGTTGAAATAAAAATGACCTTCAAAATACTTATCATGTCCATAGGAATCTACTTGCATTGATGTGAAACTGGATCAGTTACTGTAGAAATATTAGGATTCATATGCACCATTCACTGAAGTTAGTTTTCAATACTAGGAAAAAAATACGTATATCAGGTGAATGAATATTTCTGAGAATAATCTTGTGAAAAGTTTTTTATAAATCCACATACATATTCATGAATGAATTTAAGGAGTGTATAATAAGACACATATATTAAATATTTTGAAATATCTGGAGAGAATATATTTTTATATATATATATATATATATATATATATATATATATATATATATATATATATATATATATATATATATATATATATATATATATATACCACACACAGATTTTAAAAATTAGCAATATATATGCCAATTAAATTACACCGTGAAATACATATCATCCACAGATCCAAAAATATTCATTTTACTGGATATGGATTTATGTATAACTTTTTTCAACTAGGAAGCTCACCCATAGTTTGAATTTTCAGTTCAAACATCGTTTAGGAGGAGTGATCTCTTCTCACACTTTGTATCTGCCAAGTTATGTAACTCACAAGAATGTACGTGTGATACCAGGTAGGATTCTAAATGTGCATATAAAAATACATGTGCTGAATAGAATACAGAGAAATGGAGACAGGAATTCACATATTTGTTAACTGTAAAAGCACATGGAAAACTATTTCAACAAAAAATTTACTAGATTTATAACTCCTACCCTATATAATGCAAAAGGCAAGTCCAAGTATACAACGTGCCTCCTCTGAACTGCTTGTATTTCTATTCTGTTTCGGTTATTTTTCTCCATCATATTAGGATTAGTATTCAGAATCTAGTAGGGTATGTGTTAGTGTCAGGGATTCAGTATATCAAATGTAAAATAGAAAAATGAAACCAATGTGTATGCAAATATGTGCTAAACAAAATCTTCCCACTCTCATCCAGAACAATTCCTAGACATTTCCTTCCCCCAAAGTAAGACACAATTAGAGGAGTAGAGTAATAAAATCTGTGAATAATATGCTCAGGAGTTTACAACCTTGGAAGTGGTAGAGGAGTTTTCCTAGTATGGGACAGGATAAAAACTCCATATATATGGAGCTCTGCTGGCCTAAATACTTCTTGAGAAACTGCCTCTGAGTTTGGGCACTTGAAATATATGTTTTTGTCAGGAGCTTTAGCTTCTTTCTAGTGAGATCATCAAAGCTGTGTCTGCATCTATGTGACCTGGAGGACATGATTTCTTATTTTCCAATGAACATGAGGCAGCAGTGCTGAATTCTCTCTTTGTAAGTAAACTGTGGCCACTGGGGGCTAAGTGTATTCCCATGTGGACTGGGAAGCCATTTGGTCATCCTCCACTTTTCGTGGTGTTTCTTGCTGCTGCACTGGGACTTTGGCATTTGCTTCATGAAATAAAAGAAGTTCAACTGGGACACAGGTCTGGAGGCAATTCTTTCATGTGTGGTTGGTCAGGGTCTGCAGGAGAATGCACCAACCAGGCTTCTATCCCACATAGCTTGGCCACATGTCTATAGCAACCTGATTCTGAACATTGCCCGGAAACATCTCCAACAAGAAGCCTTTACATGGAAGGGTCTGCTGGCTGCACCATGTCAGTCACAAGCCATTTGGAAGCCAATGGCAGATCCACATGGCCCCACCACAAATTTTTTATCACACATCTGCCTACCACTGCTCTAGGCCCACTACTCAGCAGGTTCCAACATACTGGCATCTCTGTTCTACACCATTTTCATGAAACCCACTCAATCAAGGCACTGTCTTGCATATTTACGATCAGCAACAGGACATCCAAAGTTTCTCCAGTGCCACCTGGTCATGGGAATTTCAAAAATTTCATGGTATTTATCTAGGCATTTTTCAAGGATGACGTTGCAGGCACTGTGGGTTTCAATTCATTCAGGAACCATTAAATGGTGAGGAAGCTCATTTCAATGAATGCTCTGTAGAACTCTCACAGGCAAGGCTTCCCAAAGAGTGGCCAAAATGTCACATGAAGCCAGGCCCATTGAGGTCTACAATGTGACGTCCATGGGTGTTGTGACTCTCAACTATGGCTGCCAAGTCTTTCAGAATTAAATCATGTGATATCCTGGCTGAGATACCCAGGGCTCTGTGGAAAGCCAACCTGGGCCTAGATCTCAGTTTCCAAGGGTGATTCTCATGGGTGGACTTCTAAAATCCCAACAAAATTCATGGCAATACTTCTCTGAATTCAGTCTCTAAGGGGAATCACACCAGAGTTCAAGCCCAGGTGGTCCAGGTCATGTCTTCATACTGGACACAAATGACCAAATTTAAAACCAAAACCCTCCCATATGGCCCTCATCTTCTTCCATATAGACACTAATCACAACCTCTGGCGGAAGGTTTCCATGAGTGGCGGAGTCCAAGAGAGTGTCCAAAATAACTCCCTTGCCCCTCATTGGCGTAAATTCAGGGTGGTCTGGACACCCTTCATGTGAAACAGGAGTGATCAAATATGCTAGACGTTAATACTACTATGCTTCTCCAATTTGTGGAAAACTGAGTGTCAGGTATATATTTTTATGTGATTTGCAGTCATGAGAAATCACAAGCACCTCTGCAGGTCTTTGAAGAACCCATTTGACCCAAAGGATCCCTATTCTCACTTGATGGAGTTCAAGAACTTTAAAGAGGAAGGCGACAGACTTCATCCACAAGGACTGCTTTTTGGCCGTTTTGGTTTTGGATGCACACATGGGATCTCTCTTTACATACACCAGGTGCTGAGAATCTAAGCCACAACCTCACACAGGGCCAAGAGGCTGATTCAGACACATCCCTTTCCAAAGCAATTAAGCAAAGAGCCACAGGTGATGCCCATTCATTTCCATTTGAAAACTGTTTTCTTTAGGCTTCACAAAGGGGTGGCCTGAGGCAAAGACCTTCCTGACATTCAGGGGAACAGAACAATAGGTTAGCAAATGGCCCAAAGCAGTGTTTCTCCACTGAGACTTTCCTGGTCACACTGATATCTGAATTTTCTGAGATGCTCACCATTCCCTTCAGCTATCCAGTACATGGCCATGTCACAGAGCTTAGAGGCGGTACTTATCTTGGTCACAAAATCATGAGCCTATTCTGGAGAGTGGCCAGAATTCAGGAAGAAAACAGGAACTTAGGAAGATAGCAGGTGTTACCCATCCATAAGGCAAGCCGCATTCCTTTCATACATTGGGCAGAAAGAATTCTGGTAAGCTTTCTACTAGCCTGGACACATCCTTTGATGCATTCTCTTTTCTAATGTCTACAACCATGGACACAGTGGGATACACAGACTTAAAAACACTCGCCTTGTCAAATCACTTGTTAGAAATCGTCCACTCCAAACCAAACAAACTGCCTTTCCTACCTATTCTCAAAACATGAGACAAAATCACAAACACACACTCACACCCACAAAGTCACCTCCTTTCCCAAAGTAGGTCTCTGACTATCGGGTGTGACCTCTGACTGGTGGGCCGTACTATGTTCCCATCAAATGGCCTGTTCTGTCTCAGATCTGGTTTCCTTGGCCAACTCTGTGAAGTTGTCAGGAGACAGCGGTGAGCCACTTCCTGCTTACTCAGGAAAGGCCACTCTTCAGAGCTTTCCTGGCATTTGGCCATCCTCACATCAGTAGATACCAAGAAAGACTGACTCTGTCCTTGGTAAATCAAAAGAAGGGAGACCACTGGGACTGGGCCTGGGACTAGATTTGTGTGCCTGGATGCCTGGATCCCAAGTTCAGAGAGTTCCATCACCAAGAATGTGAGGAGAGGTCACTTCCTTCAGGAACTGAATGAGGTCAATGCCTTGGCAAGCACATTGTCCTAACATTTGCTTCCAAAGGTCCCATGAAATGGAGGCTGTCCCTAATTTTTTTGACACTTTCACAAGTTAGAATGGTATATCAAATATTGGTAACCAGGAACAGCTCTCCACAGAGGCCTCGTTTTGTCCTTCTTCTCTACATAAAGAAGAGAGAGGCTGATTCAGACACATCCCTTCATGCTGACCAGGTTGTTTGCAATGAAAGATGACTTTTGCTCTCTCAGTTCCTTCATAGGTGCCTACAACTTCTCTAGGGATCATTTGCGCATAGACCTTTGAGTTTCTCAGCAGTTGGAAGATCCCCTACATTCCTGTATTTTAAGACCAACTCTGTCCTTGCTCTTCTCTAAAGTTAGATTGAAGGAACAGTGTATGGTTAGGGTTAATAACAGGTTTGATTTGGAATAGAAATCATTCTGCTGGATGAATAATGGTATTGGGAATCTGCGATATTTTCAAGAATATATAGGTAAAATATAGGAATCTGAAAACAGAAATCTAGGTAAGATTTGAAGCCCAGAAGGGCATTGGACCCTTGATTGCGGTATTAAGCATAGGACCTTGTAACTTGGATGATTGATTTTCAAAGAGAACTTCCAGTCAAAATGGATAGTCAGGAGTATTAGGAAGATAGTCGGTATGTTTATAAAGGAGAGTGAGTATAGGATTTGGACCAAAAGTTCTTTAGCTATAGGGTTTCGGGTATTGAGTGAATGTAAATGTCAGCACATGTGAAGAATTAATCACAATGATGAACTGGGGAAAATATGTAGGAATGCAGATATCAATAGAGACTTTAGGAAATCTGGCAAAGTATAGTCGGTAGTGAAATGTTAATAAAATAGATTCTTGTCACTTCCTGTTTTTCTGTATGCTTAATAAAACACTGTTGAAATCTTGAGAAGTGTTTTCTAAACTTTTTCCCAGAATGTGCTGTCCCCAACAGCCAAACTTCAGAATGTACTCCCTCACCCAGTTGCACGCAAACTGCTCACCCGCCCAGGCCCATCAATAAACTTTCCTCCCTGCCCTCTTCAAGAAAAGTATATAAGCTCTGCTTAAGCTGTTCTCAGGGTTCTCTGCTCTATTCAAATGAGCTCTGAGCCCCAGCATGCTGGACCCCCAATAAACCCTTTGTTTTTGCATGAGAGAGTCTCTTAGTGGTCTCTTCCCCCAATGCTCTTCCGATCTTTATATATGGAGGTTCCACCGAAATCCAGCAGCGGTGAACGAGAGACCCCAATGGGCTACTCTCAGGGTAAGTAAGGCGCCTCTTTCTGGTTTCAGGTTTCAGGTTAGGGCTTGGCAAAATGGCTGTCGATGAAGTGTGTGAGCTCTCTTTGATGGTGGCTGGCAGACGTGTCACAGAGCCACAAGCCAAGTCCCTGGGGGAGGATACAGAGGACTCGGGAATCGAGGAATAATAGTCCCCTTGACTCAGTGATACTTTGTTTCAGATTCGGTATTGCCAGCCCATCGGGTTTTGCCGCCTGCTCAGTCTTGGTTTCAGTGTTGGACGTCCATTGCCTGTCTTTATTGTTTTCTCTTGTCTGTGTCCTGTGTCGTTGCTTTTACTGTTTGTGTATCTTTCATTATGGGACAGATCACTTCAATGCCTCTGTCCCTGACCCTTGATCTATGGACCAAAGTCCGCTTAAGGGCTCAGAATGTTTCTTTTTCAGTAAAACGCTGGACCTGGCAGACTCTGTGTGCCTCAGAATGGCCCACCTTTGGATTCGGATGGCCCCTAGAAGGATCTTTCTACTTACCACTAATTTAAAAAGACAGAGATATTGTCTTACAGCCAGGGCCACATAGCCATACTGATAAACAGGAATATACCTTAACTTGGCAGGACCTCTGCAAATCTTCTCTTCCGTGGGTGAAGCCTTTCCTTGCTGTGTCCCCGTTCCTACTTCTTCCCCCACGATCTCTCAACCCCTCTGCTCCTCCTCCTCCTCCACCCTCTGTTCTCCCTGAGTCACAAGATTTGACTCTACTGGACTCTCCTCCCCTTCCTTATCTTCTACCCTTGTCCCACAACCCCCAACACCCTCTAAGTGATTCTCCAGCTGCTGACTCAGCCTCTCCGCAATTGGAGGACGCTAAGCCAGCCCAGGGCCCTCCAGATAACTCCCCTGCGTCACACACAGCCCCTCCTCCCCTGGAGGAAGCTGGACTTGCTAAAGGAACTCGCTGGTGGCAAATGATTGAAAACCCTGGAACTCCCGTGTTGCTTCCCTCCATCCCTAAGGGCCAATGATTGACGATGGCCATGGGAAAAAAATGGAAGCCTACCAGTATTGGCCTTCTCCTCTTCAGACCTATATAAATGGAAAAATAACAATCCCCCTTTTACCGAGGACCCAACCTGGCTCTCAGGTCTGGTGAAGTCATTGATGTTTTCACACCAACCTACTTGGGATGACTGCCAACAACTCCTAGGCACTCTCTTCATGACAGAGGAACAAAAGAGAATCCTCCTGGAGGTTAGAAAAAAGTATCCTCGGACCAAATGCGTGACCGACACAACTTCCCAACATATTCAAAGCCGGCTTTCTCTTGAAACGACCCAACTGGGACCCCAACACCTTTGAAGGTAGGGAGCATCTGTCCACTTATCGCCGGGCTCTAATAGTCAGTATCTTAGTGGCCGCTAGGTGACCAACTAATTTGGCCAAGGTAAGAGAGATTATTTAAGGGCCTGATGAATCTCCCTGTATGTTCCTAGAGATAATTATGTAGGCATATAAGAGACATACTCCTTTCGATCCTCAGGCAGAGGATCAAAAGGCATCTGTCACAATGGCCTTTATTGGGAAAGCTGCCCTGGATATTAAAAGAAAGTTACAATGCTTAGATGGATTACAAGATATGACTTTGAGGGATTTAGTCAGAGAACCCGAGAAGGTATACTTTAAGAGAGAAACTGAGGAAGAGAAGGGAGCTGAGTGAGGATAAAAGAAACAAAAGACAGACTAAGGCATTGACTAAGGTCCTGGTCACAACAACAAATAGGCCAGAAACTACGAAACAGAGAGATAGGAAGGGATACCTGGGCACACACTAGAGGCCACCCCTGGCCTCAGATCAATGTGCCTACTCTAAAGAAAAAGGACACTGGGCCAAAGAGTGCCCTAGAAAGAGACAGCCATGCCAGCCAGATATTCTGACTCTGGAGGAATACTAAGAAAGTCCGGGCTCAGATCCTCTCCCTGACCTCAAGGTAACTTTTGAAATGGAGGGGAACACAATAAACTTTGAAGTAGATACAGGGGCAATATACTCAGCCCATAAGGCCCATTGGGCCCTCTACCGAATAAAAGGTCTCTAATTCAAGAGTCTAACAGAAGTAAATATCGGGCTTTGACAACTAAGAGGACCATGGATCAGGGAAAAGGAAAAATCCATCACTCCTTCCTAGTAATCCCAGAATGCCTGGCCCCATTGATGGGCAGAGTTCTGCTCACCAAGCTCTGGGCCAAAATAACTTTTAACCCTGAAGGCCCCCAAGTGGAATTTTTTAATCCTTCAGTAACTACTCCTATAATCATGGCTCTAACTATGTCAGTAGCAAATGTTCATCAACTCACTCACCTTTGTTCAAAGAAACTGCATTCATTCGTGAAGGATCAAGAACACAGTTTTCCACTAACCTACTCACAGCTAAAGGAAATAACTGAATGGGTAACAAAAGCCTGTCAGGTCCATTAATTGGTTAAAGCTTACACTTCCAAGCTTCCTGCAGGAAAGCACCTATGAGGAACCAGACGAGGACAATTCTGGGAAGTGGACTTTACTGAAATTAAGCCAGTAAGGTATGGACTTAAATAACTCCTAGTCTTTGAACATACATTTTCAGGATGTATTGAAGCCTTCCCCACACACACAAAAAAAGAAATAAAAAAGAAGAAAAAAGAAACATCGCAAATGGTTGTAAAGAAGATCCTGGAAGATATTTATTCTCCCCTTGACGACCAGTAGTCTTAACCCTCATCAGCCCCTTAAGCTGCGATGGCTGATCACAAATCCTACTGGACACGAAGTATGGCCTATCTCGAATACAGCCCCCTTACGAACCTGGTGGCCATCTCTCCACCCAGTCATTTGTCAGCTGGCTATATGTCTTTCCTATTGGGATATCCCTGATTAACAGGATCCCATTAAAATTCCATTAAATCCCTTCCGTACCATATATAATGGAAACAAACATTATAGATGTAGGGACACGTGAGCCAGATGCAGGTTGGCTAGCCTAGATTACTATGTTTGCCCGGCAGACTATCAAAGCCACAAACAGTCACGGCTGTGGGGGGGGAGAGCAGACTTCTATTGTAAGTCATGGGGATGTGAGCATACAGGGACTGTCAGATGGAACCCAAACTCCTCATCAAATTCTGTACACAGCATTGGCCATATTACGAATTAGATAACCAAAACCGATGGCCCCCAGAGGGGTCTCTAGATCCTCAAATTCTGTGTGACCTTTTTAACTTCTGCAAGTGCTCAAAAGGGTGAAAGGAGATTCCGCTATGTGGAGGCCTTCTCTCTCCTTTGCTCACATCCTGAACTATGCTTCTCCAATAGATGCTCACCCTCAGCCTTGTGCTCTAGACTCTCTGCTGTCACTCCCACCTCAGCAACTTGATTTCTCCCCTCCAATATCTAGATCAAAAACCCAAATCTCGACTGGTTCTCAGACCATTGCTCCCTTGCTGAGGTTGCAGGTACTGAGGTACCACTCCATTCACTCACTCCTCTCCTCTCCTGTCAGTGCCCGCACCGGGTCCCACCCAGTCCTCTTACCACCTAATGCAAAGCTCAAACCCGCTGAGAAGAATCCTCAGACCCTAATACAAGATGTAATGAAAATGGCCTTTAATGTTGCTTTGTCATCACTAAAAACAGGTTACTAAGAATTTAAAGTCCCTCACAGGCTTTTTGGAATCTCACTCCCGTCTCCCCCTCTGTTCTATCTGTTCTACTGCTCAAGTTTTTGTTGCTATTAAGATCCCAAAGCCCTCTCCCAATATTCTTTTACATCTCTCCTTCCTCATTCTCAGATCCACAGAGCTGCTCTTATTTCTGCCTTCCAAATTGTCCCCCTCTGTACCAGGCCCACAGAAAAGTCTTAACTGACCTTCTCCAGAAGTCTTCACCATGGCTGATTTAGGACTTTCAGCAAAAGAGTCCCTATAAAAGAGTTCACTGTAGATAAACTTCCTATTTTTGTGTTGCCCTGGTCTCCTTGGCAACTGGCTAAAAAATTAAGCACTCCTGATCTAGACACACCCTTACTAGTTTTTCACAAAATATTTGAAAAAAAGTCCTCTGGCCTTGAGCTGGGGCTTCACAGAGATGGCTACATTTCTAAGATAAAGAAGTTACAAACTGGGCTGTATGGAAACAGCTGGAAGGGGGAAAAAAAGAAAGGGAAGACACCCACACCCAGGTGTCCTTGAAAAGTTAACTTGCCCAAACCGAGGAAAAAAGAGAAACAAAAACTGCTTTTTGTGAACTTCTGCAGACTGTGAACTTCTGAGCCCCTTCCCTTACGTGTTGGGTACAAAATTCTGAAACTACGTAACTTGGGTTTCAGGGGATTAATTGATTACAACAGAAGCAATGCCCTCTGAATCTGGTTGAAACCAAAAAAGACTGTTTCCGTGTCTTTGGTGCTATCTTAGGTGCCTTGCCTTGTCCGTCCCTACAACAGTATAATTCTATATACTTAAACATTGTTTATGTTTTCATGAAATGGTCAACAGATGTGATTAATTGTGAAATGGTGCAGATGTTTCCCAGAGTGCTCTATCATGACGCAGGTTCATCTGAAGATCAAAGAGGGGGACATACAACCCGGTTCCACTGGGAACATATGTCCCTCACCTTAGCCATTCTATTACGAATAGGAGTTGCTGCAGGGTTGGGCACAAGAACCACTGCTCTGGTCCATGGGACACAACAAGTGACCCAATTAGAAGAAGCAATAGATCAAAACTTAAAGATTTTAGAAACCTCCATCACAGCTTTGCAGGAATCTTTAACCTCTCTCTCTGAAGTTGTTTTACAGAAAAGGCGAGGGTTGGACCACCTTTTCATGACAGAAGGGGGCCTTTGTGCTTCATTGAGGGAAGAATGTTGTTTTTATGTCGACAATACTGGAGTTGTAAAAAAATCTATGAGTAAATTAAAAAGATGCCTTGAAGAGCAACAACGAGAGAGAGAGGCACAAAAACGGTAGTTTGAGTCTTTTTTTACACAGTCCCCCTGGTTAATTACGTTTTTATCAACCCTGGCTGGTCCAATAATAATCCTCATAGTATTATTAACTATAAAACCCTGTTTCCTCAATCATGTAATTTCTTTTCTCCAAGCTCAAATTGGACAAATTAAAATTATGGTAATACCCCACTAGCAGACATAGAATGTGACACCCCACAATGATCACTTTTATGATTAAAAGTAGCCAGAAAAAGAAGTGGGGAATGAAAGGTTAATAAAATATGTACTTGTCACTTCCTGTTTTTCTGTACGCTTAACAAAACACTGTTGAAATCTTGAGAACTCTTTGCTAATCTTGTTGCCAGAATGTGCTGTCCCCAATTGCCAAACTGCAGAATCTACTCCCTCACCCGGTTGAATAGAAACCTGAACTGTACTTGGATCATTGAATGTAGAAGAGAACATCCATTCAAAAAGTTATAGTCAGTTGGATTAGAAAGATAGTCGGTAAGTTTAGGAAGAAAAGTGAGTATAGGATTTGGAACAAAAGTTCTTTAGCAATAGGGTTTTGGTTAGAGAGTCAATGTAAATGTCAACACAAGTGAAGAGTCAGTCACAATGATGCACAGGGCCAAATATGTAGGAAAGCAGATATCAATAGAGACATTAGGAAATCAGGAAAAGAATAAAGTGAGTGATGGGATTAGATATTTTCAACAGGGTTGAGGATGAATATGTGAGCTTAGGATAAAACAAATATGAAGTCAACAATAGGATTGACATTTGATAGCATTAGCGTAGCCCAAGACAGTGTCCAAAATAAGCTCTGTTTCCCCTCATTTGCCTAAATTCCCAGTGGCCTGTACACCCTTCCTGTGTACCAGGAGTGATCAAATAGGCCTGCCCTTAATACTGCTCTGCTTCTCCAATTTGAGTCCTACTGAGTGTCGGGTACAGATTCTTTATGTGAATTGGAAAGATGAGAAAACTCAAGCACCTATTGGATAGCCTCTGAATAGATTTGAAGAACTCATTTGACCCAAAAGATCCCTATTCTCAATTGATGGAATTCAGGAACCTTACAGAGGAAGGCAAAATACTTCATCATCAATGACTGCTCTTTTTGCCATTTTGGATTTTATGCACCCATGGGATCTTTCTTTAGATCCATCAGGTGCTGAGAATCTAAGTCAAAGAATCACACTGGGCCAAGAGGCTGATTCACACACATCTCTTTCCAAATCAATTAAGGAAAGAGCCAAAGGTAAAGCATATTCATTTCCATTTGAAAAATCTTTCCTTCAGGATTCACAAAGGGTTGGCCTGAGACAAAGACCTTCCTGACTCTCAGGGCAACAGAACAATAGGTAAGCAAATGGCCCAAAGCAGGGATTCTCCACTGAGATTTTACTGGTCACACTGATATCTGAGTTTTCTGAGATGCTCGCCATTCCATTCATCTATCCAGTACATGGCCATGTCACAGAGCTTGGAGGTAGTACATATCTTGGACACAAAACCATGAGCCTATTCTGGAGATTGGCCATAATTCAGGAAGAAAACAGCAACTTAGGAAGGTAGCAGGTATCGCCCATCAATAAGGCAAGCCACAGTCAATTCATAAATTGTGCTGGATGAATGCTGGGAAGCTTTCTATGAGACAGGACACATCCATTGATGCATTCTCTTTTCTAATGTCTACAAGCACGGACACAGTGGGATACACAGACATAGAAACACTTGCATTGTCAAACGACTTACTAGAAACAGTTCACTCCAAACCAAACAAACTGCCTTTTCTACCTATTCTCAGAACATGAGACAAAACCACAAACCCACACCCGCAATGGCACCTCCTTCCCCCAAATAGGTCTGTGACTCTCCGGAGTGTGCTCTGACTGATGGGCCATACTATGATGCTCCGAAATGGCCTGACCTGTCTCAGATCTGATCTTCTTGGACAACAATGTGAAGTTGTTAGAAGCCAGGAGTGAGCCACTATCTGCTTTCTCAGGAAGAGCCCCTCTTCCGAGCTTTCCTGGCATTTGGCCATCCTCACATCAGTAGGTATCAAGAAATACTGACTCTGTCCTTTGTAAATCCAAAAAAGTGAGACCACTGGGACTAGGACTGGGACTGGCTCTGGGTGCCTGGCTTTCTGTATACCAAGTTCAGAGAGTTCCATCACCAAGGAAGTGAGATGAGATCACTTCCTTCAGGAACTGAATGAGATCACTGCCTTGGCAACCACTTTGTCATAACAATTGCTCCCAACGGTCCCATGAGATGAGGGCTGCCCCTACTTCCTGTGACACTTTCACAAGTTAAAATGGTATATCACCCGTAGGCAAAAGGGAACAGCTCTCCACACAGGCCGGGTTTGGTACATCTTCTCTACATTAAGAAGAGATAGGCTCATTCTGACGCAACCCTTAATCCTGACCAGGTTGTTTGCCATGGAAGATGATTTTTGCTCTCTCAGGTCTTACATAGCTGCCTACATCTTCTCCAGAGATCATTTCTGCATGGAGCTTTGAGGTTCTCAACAGATGGAAGATCCAATGCATTCCTGTATTGTAAGACCAACACTGTCCCTGCTCTTCAGTAAACATAGATGTGAATTGGAGTCATGAGAAAACCCACGAACCTATGGGATAGCCTCTGCAGGGCTTTAAAGAATTCACTTGACCCAAATGATCCCTATTCTCACTTAATGGAGGTCAGGAACCTTACAGACGAAGGCGAGAGACTCTATCCACCATGACAGTTCTTTTGTCCATTTTGGTTTTGGATGCACACATGGGATTTTTCTTTAGACCCATCATGTACTGTGAATCTAAGCCACAGCCTCACATAGGGCCAAGAGGCTGATTCAGACACATCCATTTCCAAAGCAATTAACCGAAGAGGCACAGGTAATGACCATTCAATTCCATTTGAAAACTATTTTCTTCAGGCTTCACAAAGTGTGGCCTAAGGCAAAGACCTTCCTGACATTCAGGGCAACAGATTAGGTAAGCAAAAGGCCCAAAGCAGGGTTTCTCCACTGAGACTTTCTTGGGCATACTGATATCTGAGTTTTCTGAGATACTCACCATTCCCATCAGCTATCCAGTACATGGCCATGTCACAGAGATGGAGGTGGTACATATCTTGGACACAAAATCATGAGCGTATTCTGGAGAGTGTCCAGAATTCAGGAAGAAAACAGGAATTTAGAAAGATGGCAGGAATTGCCCATCCATATGGCAAGCTGCAGTCCATTCATAAATTGCACAGGATGAATGCTTTGAAGCTTTCTCGTAGACAGGGCACATCCATTGATGCATTCTCTTTTCTACTGTCTACAATCACGGACACAGTATGATATATAGACACAGAAACACTCACGTTGTCAAAGGACTTACTAGAAACAGTTCACTCCAAAACAAACAAACCAGCTTTCCTAACTATTCTCAGAACATGAGACAAAACCACAAACTCACACTCACACCCAAAATGGTACCTCTTTCCCCAAAGTAGGTCTGTGTCTATCCGGAGTGTCCTCTGACTTGTGGGCCATACTATGTTCCCCAAAAATGGCGTGTCCTGTCTTCAATCTGGTCTCCTTAGCCAACTCTGTGAAGTTGTCAGGAGCCCGTGGTGAGAAACTACCTGCTTTCTCTGGAAAGGCCAGTCTTCATAGTTTCCAGGCATTTGACTGTCCTCACATCAGTAGGTACCAAGAAAGAGTGACTCTGTCTTGTTAAATCCAAACAAGTGAGCCCACTGGGACATGGAGTGGGTTTGACTCTGTGTGCCTGGTTTCCTGGATCCCAAGATCACAGACTTTCATCACCAATAATGTAAGGTGAGGTCACTTCCTTCAAGAACTGAATGAAGTCACTGCCTTGGAAACCACTTTGTTTTAACAGTTGCTTTCGAGGTTCTCAAAAGATGGAGTCTGCCTCTACTTGCTGTGACTCATTCATAAGTTAGAATGGTATATCAACCATAGGCACCGGGGAACAGCTCTCCACACAGCCATGGTTTGGTCCATCTTCTCTACATTAGGAAGAGAGAGGCTAATTCAGACACATCCCTTCAACCTGACCAGGTTGTTTGCCATGGAAGATGACTTTTGCTCTCTCAAATGCTTCATACCTGCCTACACCTTCTCCAGGGATTATTTCTGCAGGGACTTTTGAGGTTCTCAGCTGGGGGATGATACCCTACCTTCCTGGATTTTAAGACCAACTCTGTCCCTGCTCTTCTGTAAAGTGAGATTGAGGGAACAGTGTATGGTTAGTGTTAATAGCATGTTCGATTTGGGTTAGGAGTCATTCTGCTGGATGAATTATGGTATTGGGAAACTTTGATATTTATAACAATATAAATGTGAAATATATGTATGAGAACAGAGATCTAGGAAAGATTTGAAGCCCAGAAAGGCATTGGGCCCTTGATTGGTATACTTAGATTGAATCATGTTCTGCACCGAGGTCTCAGATAAATCGATATACAATGGCATAGGACCCTATACCTCGGATGATTGAAAGTAGAAGAGAACATCCAGTCAAAAGGGATAGTCTGTAGGATTAGGAAGATAGTAAGTAGGTTTAGGAAGAAGAGTGAGTCTCGGAGTTGGACCAAAAGTTCTTTAGCAATTGGTTTTCAGTTAGAGGGTGAATGTAAATGTCAGCACATGTGAAGAGACAGTCACAATGATGAACTGGGAAAAATATGTAGGAAAGCAGATATCAATAGGGGCATTAGGAAATCAGGAAACGTATAAAGTGAGTGATAGGATTAGATATTTTCAAAAGGCTTGAGGTTAAATATATAATCTTAGGAAGAAACAAATATGTAGTAACCAATAGGATTGACATTTGAGAGCAGTAGGCACCCTGGACATAGATGCTTTTAGTAATCCATGGTCACTTCCCATTTAGGCTTTGGTACAATCATATGTGTGACCTTTGCATTTTGTGTACAGAATACTACTGTGGTAAAATGTATATGTAGATCAGGTGACATGAGTATTTCTTGCACTATAAAGGGGAGTAATATTCTGGAAACTTATAAATTAGTACTGGGGATACAAATAGGTGTACCTTGTTTTGATGATTATTGAGATGATGCATGAATAGACCATATTGTGAATAAAGTATGTAACTGGATCCAACATTAAATAATGGTTTGAGTTTGCATCTGAAAATATATTGGAAATCTTATATTGATATATATACCATCATTCCAACGAGTTATATATGCAATGGTATTATTAGGGTTACGGTTTATCCTGAAGAGTGAGTTTTGCTTCAAAAATGATTATGGAATCGAAAATAATGTGTTTAGAAAGAAGTCTAGTGAAAAGACCAGTAAAGAAACATGGAGGAATACATGTGTTCTGAAGTAGTAAGTAATTGAAAGTGAACCAAATGCCAAAAAACATTTGTGAAGTTGTGGATGAAAAAATACATCCTATGATGTCCATAAACTGAAGAAATAGTAATGTACCAGTGTTGAGTAAAAATGAACTTCAAATTACACATCATGTCCCATAGCAATCTACTTGCATTAATGTTAAACTGGGTCAGTTACTGTAGAAATATTAGGATTTTTAAGCACCATCCACTGAACTTAGTTTTCAGTAGTAGGAAACCAAAATATATTTCAGGTGTATGAATATTACTGAGAATAATCTTGTGAAAATTTGAATTTAAATGAACATAAATGAATATGAATGAATTTAGGGAGTGTATAATAAGACACATATTTTTCATATTTTTTTAAAATCTGGAGAATATACACACACACAGACACACACGCACACACACACACACACGCACACACACACACATTAATATTTAGCAATATATATGCCAATCGATATTCATCATGAAATATAATTCATTCACAAATCCAAAAATATTCATTTTACTGAACATGGATTTATGTATAGTGTTTTTCACTAGGAAGCTCACCCATAGGTGGAATTTTCAGTTCCATCATTATTTAGGGAAAGTCATCTCTTCTCACAATTTTTATATTCCAAAGCCAGTGATCTTTCAAGAATGTACGTGTGATACCAGGTAGGATATTGTATATGCATAAAAAAATTACATGTGCTCAATAGGATACAGAGAAAGGGAGACAGGAATTTACATATGTGATAACTTTAAAAAATCATGGAGAAATATTAAAATGAAAAGTTTACTAAATTTAAAACACATACTCTTGATAAAGAGGAAGACAAATACAAATATACACCATGCTTCCTATGAAAGGACTGTACTTCTATTCAGTTAGGTTTTTTTTTCTCCATGATATTAGGATTAGTAGTCAGAGTCTAGTAGGGTATGGGTTAGTGTCAGGGATTCAGTATTTCAAATGGAAAATAGGAAAATGAATCTAATGTGTATGCAAACATGTGATACACAAAAATCATCCCTCTCTTATCCAGAACAATGCCTTGACATAACCATCGCTAAAAGTAAGACACAATTAGAGGAGAGGAGTTAGAAAACCTGTGAATACATATGTGGAATAAAAAATGCTCAGGAGTTCACAACACTGGAGGTGGTAAAAGAGTTTACAAAAGTATGGGAGAGGGTAAACACTCCAGAAACATGGAGCTGTGCTGACCTAAAGACTTATTGAGAAACTTCCTCTGAGGTTAGGCACAAGAAATATATGTATGGCAATATGTAAATCAGTGGTTCTGCAACTGATGTGATTCTGCAATCTGTATATGGAATAAAAATGGGAGCTCATATCCCACTTGAATCAAAGTGTGAAATATGATATATCAAGAAGTATGTAATGTTTTGAACAACCTACAAAGAAAATTAATTAAAAAAAGAAAAAGAAATATATGTAATTGTCAGGAGATTTAGCTTCGTTTATAGTGACACCAAAAATCTGGGTCTGCATCTATGTAACCTGGAGGACATGGTTGTTTATTTTGTAATGAACATGAGGCAGCAGGTGTGAATTCTCCCTTTGTAGGTAAACTGTTGCCACTGGGAGCTAAGTGTCTTCCCGTGTGGTCTGTGAAGCCATTTGGTCATCCTCCACTTTTCAGGGTGTTTCTTACTGCTGCACTGGGAATTTGGTATTTGCTTCACGAAATACAATATGTTCAACTGGGACACAATGCTGGAGGGAGTTCTGTCATGTGTGGTTGGTCAGGGTCGGTAAGAGAATGTACGAACCAGGCTTCTATCCCACATAGCTTTCCCCTTGACTATAGCAACCTGATTCTGAACATTGCCCTGAAACCTCTACATATAACAAGATGCCTTTACATATAAAGGTCTGCTGCCTGCACCATGTCAGTCGCAAGTTTTGGAAGCCAATGGAAGATCCAGGTGGTCCTACCAAAAATATTTATTTACACACCTACAGTCCACTGCTCTACACCCACTACCCAGCAGGCTCCAACTTACTGGCATTTCTGTTCTACACCATTTTCACGAAACTCAGTCAATCAAGGCACTGTTTGTTATACTCATGATCAGCAGCAGGATATCTAAAGGTTATCCAGTGCCACCTGGTCATGGGGATTTCAAAAATTTCATGGTATTAATCTAGTCATTTTTCAAGGATGAAGTTGGAGGCACTGTGTGTCTCATTTAATTCAGGAACCATTAAATGGTGAGGAAGCTCATTTCAATGAAAGCTCTGGAGAACACTCACAGGCAAGCCTTCCCGAAGAGTGGCCAAAAGGACACATGAATCCAGGCCCATTGAGGTATACAATGTGAGGTCCATGTGTGTTTGGACTCTCAACTATGGCTACCAAGTCTTTAAGAATTAAATCATGTGATATCCTGGCTCAGAATCCCTGAGCTCTGTGGAAAGCCATCCTGGGCCTAGATCTCAGTTTCCAAAACCGATTCTCATGCGTGGTCTCCTAAAATCCCAACACTATTCATGGCAATACTTCTCTGAGGTGAGTTCCAGAACTCAGTCTCTAAGGGGAATCACACCAGAGTTCAAGCCCTGGTGGACCCAGTCATCTCTTCCAACTACCACACAAATTACCACAATTAAAACAAGAACCCTCCCATATGGCCCTTATCTTCTTTCATATAGACACTCATCATAATCTGGCTGGAGGTTTCCATGAGGGGCGCAGACCAAGACAGTGTCCCAAATAAGCTCCTTTGCCCCTCATTTGCCTAAAGTCAAGGTGGCCTGGACACCCATCCTGTGAACCAAAAGTGATCAAATAGGCCTGCCATTAATACTGCTCCAATTTGAGGACTACTGTCTGTGGGGTTTAGATTCTTTATGTGAATTTTAGTCATGAGAAAACCCAAGCACAATGGGCTAGCCTCTGCAGGTTTTGTAGAACTCTTTTGACCCAAAGGATCCCATTCTCACTTGATGGAGGTCAGGAACCTTACAGAGGAAGTCGAGAGACTTCATCCCAATAATTGTTCTTTTGGCGAATTTTCTTTTGGATGCACACATGGTAACTTTCTTTAGAAACATCAGGTGCTGAGACTCTAAGCCACAGCCACACACAGGGCCAAGGGCCTGATTCAGACACATCCCTTTCCAAAGCAATTAAGGAAAGTGCCACAGGTATGCCCATTCATTTCCATTTGAAAACTGTTTTCTTCAGGCTTCACAAAGGGGTGGCCTGAGGCAAAGACCTTCCTGACATTCAGGGCAACAGAACAATAGGTAAGCAAAAGGCCCAAAGCAGGATTTCTCCTCTGAGACTTTCCTGGTCACACTGATATCTGAGTTTTCTGAGATGCTCGCCATCACCTACAGCTATCCAGTACATGGCCATGTCACAGAGCTTGGAGGTGGTACATATCTTGGACACAAAACCATGGGCCTATTCTTGAGATTGGCCGGAATTCAGGACGAAAATAGAAACTTAGGAAGGTAGCAGGTGTTGCTCATCGATAAGGCAAGCTACAGTCCATTCAAAAACGGGGCAATATGAATGCTGAGAAGCTTTCCACTAGACACGACATATCCATTGATGAATTCTCTTTTCTAATGTCTACAACCACGGAAACAGTGGAATACACAGACATAGAAACACTCGCCCTGTGAAAAGACTTACTAGAAACAGTCCACTTCAAATGAAACAAACCGACTGTCCTACCTATTCTCAGAAAATGAGACAAAACCACAAACCCACAACCACACCCACAAAGGCACCTCCTTCCCCTAAGTAGGTCTGTGAATATCCAGAGTGTCCTCTGACTTGTGGGCCATAATATGTTCCCCCAAAATGGCCTTTCCTGTCTCAGATCTTGTCTCCTTGGCCAACTCTGTGAACTTCTTAGGAGCCAACGGTGAGCAACTACCTGCTTTCTCATGAAAAACCCTGCATCCGAGCTTTCCTGGCATTTGGCCTTCGTCACATCTGTAGGTACCAAAAAATACTGACCCTGTCCTTGGTAAATCCAAACAAGTGAGACCACTGGGACTGGGACTTGGATTGGCTCTGTGTGCCTGGCTTCCTGGATCCCACGTTCAGAGAGTTCCATCACCAAGAAAGTGAGGTGAGGTCACTTCCTTCCTGAACTGAATGAGGGCACTGTCTTGGCAGCCACTTTGTCCTAACTGTTGCTTCCAAGGGTCCCAAGAGATTGAGGCTGCCCCTACTTCCTGTGACATTTTGACAAGTTAGAATGGTATATCAACCAAAGGCACCCAGGAATAGATCTCCACACAGGCCTGGTTTGGTCCATGATCTCTACATTAAAAAAAATCTGATTCAGACACAACCTTTTATCCTGACCGGGTTGTTTGCCATGGAAGATGACTTTTGGTCTCTCAGGTCCTTTATTTCTTCCTACATCTTCTCCAGGGATCATTTCTGCATGGACCTTTGAGGTTCTCAGCAGGTGGAAGTTTTTCTACATTTCTGTATTGTAATATCAACTCCTTCCCTGCTCTTCTGTAAAGTTAGATTGAGGGAACAGTGTCCGGTTATGGTTAAAAACATGATCGATTTGGGTTAGAAATCATTTTGCTGGATGAATGATCGTATTGAGAACTTGCTATGTGTAGAAGAATATATAGGTGAAATATATGTATGAAAAAAGAAATCTAAGTCTGATTTGAAGCCCAGAAGGGCATTGGGCCCTTGATAGGGATACGTGGTGTTGAATTACGTTCTGCAGAGTTGTCTCAGATAAATCGATATACAATGGCATAGCACCTTGTACGTTGCATGAATTAATGTAGAAGGAACATCAAGTCAAAAAGGCATAGTCGGTAGTGAAAGGTTAATAAAATTAATAAAATAGGTACTTGTCACTTCCTGTTTTTCTGTATGCTTAACAAAACACTTTTGAAATCTTGAGAAATGTTTGCTAATCTTGTTCTAGAATGTACTGTTCCCAACAGCCGAACTGCAGAATGTACTCCCTCACTCGGTGTCATGCAAACCGCCCACTCGCCCTTACCCATCACTAAACTTCCCTCTCTTCCCTCTCCAAGGAAAGTATATAAGCTCTGCTTAAGCTGTTCTCAGAGGTCTCTGCTCTATTTAATTTAGCTCTGAGCTCCAGCATGCTGGACCACAAATAAACCCTTTGCTGTTGCATGAGACAGTCTCTTGATAGTATCTTCCTCTGACACTCGCCTGACCTTTACATATTGAGGTTCCACCGAGTTCCAGCAGTGGCGGAGGAGAAACCCCAACGGGCTCCTCTTGGAGCAAGTAAGGCGCCTCTTTCCGGTTTCAGGTTTCTCGTTAGGGCTTGGCAAAATAGCTGGCGATGAAGAGCCTGGGCTCTCTCCGACGGTGGCTGAGAGACGTGTCACAGAGACAAAGGGCACCTCTCTGGAGGACCCCGCAGAGAACTCGGGAAATCAAGGAACAATAGTCTTCTCGACTCAGTGATATTTTCTTTTAGATTCGTTGTTGCCATACCATTGGGTTTTGCCGGCTACTCATTCCTGGTCTCAGTGTTGGACGTTCATTGCCTGTCTTTATGGTCTTGTCTTATCTGTGTCGTGTGTCCTTGCTTTTACTGTTTGTGGAACTTTCATTATGGAACAGAGCACGTCAATGCCTCTGTCCCTGACCCTTGATCACTGGACCAAAGTCCGCTTAAGGGCTCAGAATCTTTCTTTTTTTAGTAAAACGCTGGACCTGGCAGAATCTCTGTGCCTCAGAATGGCCCATCTTTGGAGTCGTATGGCCCCTAGAAGGATCTTTCTACTTCCCACTAATTTAAAAAGTCAGAGGTATTGTCTTTCAGCCAGCGCCACATAGCCATCCAGATCAACAGCCATATATCTTAACTTGGCAGGACCTCTGCAAATCTCCTCCTCCATGGGTGAAGCCTTTCCTTGCCCCTACCTCTGCTCCTACTCCTTCCCCCATGATCTCTCAAACCCTCTCAACCTCCTCCTCCTCCACCCTCTGTTCTCCCTGAGTCACAGATTTGACTCTACTGGACTCTTCTCCCCCTCCTTATCCCCTGCCCTCGTCCCCTAACACACAACACACTCTAAGTGATTCCGCTGCTGCTGACTAAGCCTCTCTACCATTGGAGGAAGCTAAGCCGGTAATAGGATCTGACAATGGACTGATGTTCATGGCCCAGGTAAGTCAGGGGTTAGCCAGGAACCTGGGGATTAATTGGAAGTTAAATTGTGCTTATAGACCACAGAGTTCAAGACAAGTAGAAAGAATGAATAGAACCATTAAAGAGACCTTAACGAAATTAAGCTTAGAGACCAGCATAGGATTGGACTATGCTCCTGCCTTATGCAATGTTTCATGCAAGAAAAAATCCCTTTGTTTCTTTGAGTAACCTTACCACGTGTGAAATTCTTTATGGTGGCCCTCCTCCAGTAGGGGACCTAAGCCCAACTGTAAGACCTAAATATCCTTTCCACACCCCCTTGCTTGACAGACTTAAATATCTTGAAAGAACTCAGTAATACCTGTGAAAACAGCTGGCCACTGCCTACCCAACTGGGAACCAGGGGATTCCACATCCATATCAAGTAAGAGATTTCATGTATGTAAGATGATATCAGGTGTCATCCCTGGTACCCCGCTGAAAAGGACCATACCAGGTGCTATTATAACACCTACAGTGGTAAACGTAAACAGAATCACTTCCAGGATCCATGCCTCTCATCTCAAGCCTGCTCCCTGTACAGAATCTTTCTGGAAACTGAAAAAGACTGGTAACAGTTTCAAATTGTGTATTCGCAATGTGAATAAGGTTATATACTCTCCCCTTGGCTACAAGTAGTCCTAACCCTCATCAGCCCATTAAGCAGTGATGGCTGATCACAAATCCTACTGGAAAAGAAGTATGGTCTATCTCGCATACAGCCCCCTTAGGGACCTGGTGGCCATCTCTCCACCCAGACATTTGTTAGCTGGCTATAGGTATTTCCTATTGTGATATCACTGATGAAGAGGATCCCACTAAAATACCATTAAATCCCTTCTGTACCATAGATAATGGAAACAAACATTATGGATGTAGGGACACGCAAGCCAGATGCAGGTTGGCTAGTCTAGATTACTAAGTTTGCCTGGCAGACTATCAAAGCCACAAAGAGTAATGGCTGTGTGGGGGAAAAGCCGACTTTTTCTGTATGTCATGGGAATGTGTGCATACAGGGGCTGCCTGATGGAACCCCAATTCTTCATCAAATTCAGTACACAGCATTGGCCACATTACCAATTAGACAACCAAAAACTATGGCACCCAGAGGGGTCTCTAGATCCTCAAATTTTGCATGACCTTTTTGACTTCTGCAAGTGCTCAAAAGAGTGAAAGGAAATTCCCCTATGTGGAAGCCTATTCCCTCCTTCACTCACATCCTGAACTATGCTTCTCCAATAGATCATTATCCTCAGCCTTCTGCTCCAGACCCTCTGCTGTCACTCCCATCTCAGCAACTTGATTTCTCCCCTCCAATAACTAGATCAGAAACCCAAAGCTCCACCAGTTCTCTGACCATAGCCCCCTTGCTGAGGTAGCAGGTACATAGGTACCGCTCCACCGACTCATTCCTCTCATCTCCTGTCAGTGACCTCACCGGGTCCCACCAGGTCCTCTTACCAGCTAACCCAATGCTCAAACGAGCTGAGGAGAGCCCTGAGACCCTTATCCAAGATGTAATATAATTGGCCTTTAAAGTTGCTTTGTCATCACTGAAAACAGGTTACTAAAATTTAAAGTCCCTCACAGGATTTTGGGATCCTCACTCCTGTCTTTCACTCTGCTCTACCTGATCTACTGCTCAAGTTTGCTGCTAGGAAATTCCAAATACCCTTTCGCATTATTCTTTTACATCTCTCTTTTCCCTCATTCTCAGATCCTCGGAGGTGCTCTCAGCCCCAACTTCCCCGTCTTTCCCCCTCTGTACCAGGTCCACAGAAAAGTCTTAAATGACCTTCTTCAGAAGTCTTCACCATGGCTGAGTTTTGAACTTTCAGCCAAAGAGTCCCAATAAAGACTTTAATGTAGATAAACATTCTCTTTTGTATTGCCCTGTTCTACTTGGCCACTGGCTAAAAATCTCAGTACTTCTAAGTTAGACAACCTCTAACTAGTTTTTCACAAAATATGTGAACAAGTCCTCTGGCCTTCAGCTGGGGCTTCACAGAGATGGCTACATTTCTAAGATAAAGAAATTACCAACCGGGCTCCATGGTAACAGCTGGCAGGGGGAAAATAAGAAAGGGAAGAAAAAGCTCTCCTCCTCCCAGGTGTCCTTGAAAAGTTAACTTGCCCAGAACAGATGGAAAAACAGAAACAAATACTGCTTTTTTAAACTTCTGAAGACTGTGAACTTCTGAGCCCCATGCCTTATATGTTGGGTACAAATTTCTGAAACTACCTAAACTTGAGTTTCAGGGGATTAATTGATTACAATAGAAGCAATGCCCTCTGAATCCGGTTGCAACCAAATAGGACTGTTTCCCTCTCTTGAGTGCATTCTTAGGTGCCTTGCTTTGTCAGTGCCTACAACAGCATAATTCTATATACTTAAACATCGTTTATGTTTTCATGAAATGATCAAGATATGTGATAATTTGTGTAATGGTGCAGATGTTTCCCAGAGTGCTCTATCATGACGCAGGTTCATTTGAAGATCAAATAGGGGGGGCATACAACCGGTTCCACTGGGAACATATATCCCTCACTTTAGCCATCCTATTAGGAATAGGAGTTGCTGCACGGGTGGGCAGAGGAACCAGTGGCATTGTCCATGGGACACAAAAGATGACCCAATTAGAAGCAGCAATAGAGCAAAAGTAAGATATTAGAAACCTCCTTCAGGGCTTTGCATGAAACTTTAACCTCTCTCTCTGAAGTTGTTTTACAGAACAGTTGAGGGTTGGACCTCCTCTTCATTAGAGAAGGGGGCCTTTGTGCTGCATTGAGGGAAGAATGTTGTTTTTATGCTGACTATACTGGAGTTGTAATAAAATCTATGAGTAAATTTAAAAGACACCTTGAAGAGCATCAACAAGTGAGAGAGGCCCAAAAAGGGTGGCTTGAGTCTTGGTTCACACAGTCCCCCTGGTTAACTACGTTTTTATCAACCCTGGCCGGTCCAATAATAATCCTCATATTATTGCTAACTATAAAACCCTGTTTGCTCAACCGTGTAATGTCTTTTCTCCAGGCTCAAATTGGACGAGTTAAACTTATGGTAATACCCCACTAGCTGACATTGAATGTGACACCCTCCAATGATCATTTTTATGATTAAAATTAGCCAGAAGACGAAGTGGGGAATGAAATATTAATAAAATAGGTACTTGTCACATCTTGTTTTTCTGTATGCTTAACAGAACACTGTTGAAATCTTGAGAAATGTTTGCAAATCTTGTTCCCAGAATGTTCTATCCCCAGCTGCCAAATTGCAGAATGTACTCCCTCTCCCAGTTGCATGCAAACCGCCCACTCGCCCTGACCCATCAATACAATTCCCTCCCTTCCCTCTCCAGGGAAAGTATATAAGCTCTACTTCAGCTATTCTCAGGGCTATCTGCTCTATTCAGGTGAGCTCTGAACCCCAGCCTGCTGGACACCCAATAAACCGTTTGATGTTGCATGAGATAGTCTGTTGGTAGTCTCCTCCTCTGAAGCTCGCACCACATTTACTTGGATGATTAAATGTAGAAGAGAACATCCAGTCAAAAAGGGATAGTCTGTAGCATTACGAAGATAGTCAATAAGTTTAGGAAGAAGGGTGAGTATAAGATTTGGAACAAAAGTTTCTTAGCAATAGGATTTCGATTAGAGAGTGAATGTAAATGTCAGCACAGGTGAAGAGTCAGTCACAATGATGAACTGGGGAAAATATGTAGGAAAGCATATATCAATATAGACATTACAAAATCAGGCAGAGTATAAAGTGAGTGATAGGATTAGACATTTTGAACAGGGTTGAGTTTAAATATATAATCTTAGGAAGAAACAAATATGTAGTCACAAATAGGATTGACATTTGAGAGCACTGGGCAAATTTCAGGTGGATGAATATTTCTGAGAATAATCTTGTGAATAGTTGATTATAAATCCACATACATGAACATGAATGAATTTAGGGAGTGAATATAAGACACATATATTTCATATTTTGAAAAATCTGGAGAGTGTATATATATATATATATATATATATATATATATATATATATATATATATATACACATATATATATATATACATAAAACACTCACACAGACAAAAAAGTAGCAATATATATGTCAATCAAAATTCATTATAAAATATATACCATCCACAGATCTAAAAATATTCATTTTACTGAACATGGATTTATGTATAATGCTGTTCAACTAGCAAGCTCACCCATAGGTTGAATATTCAGTTCCAACAGGGTTTAGTAGGAGTGATCTCTTCTAACAATTTGTATCTGCCAAGTCAGCCACCTCACAAGAATGTACGTGTGGTACCAGATAGGAATCTATATGTGCATATAAGAATACAGAGAAAGGGAGACAGGAATTCACATATTTGTTAACCTTAAAAATACTAGGACAACTATTTCAACAAACAATTGACTAGATTTATAACTCCAACTCTGTATCATGCAAAAGGCAAGTCCATCTATACACCATGCCTACTCTGAACTGCTTGTATTTCTATTCTTTATGGGTTATTTTTCTCCATCATATTAGGATTAGTAGTCAGAGTCTGGTAGGGTATGGGTTAGAGTCAGGTATTCAGTCTTTTGAATTGAAAATAGGACACTGAATCCAATGTGTATGCAAATATATGCTACGGAAAAATCTTCCCACTCTCCTCCAGAACAATGCCTTGACATTACCTTCGCCCCAAGTAAGACACAATTAGAGGAGAAGAGTTAGAAAATCTGTGAATACATATCTAGAATGGAAAATCCTCCAGATTTCACATCTTTGGAGGTGGTAGAGGAGTTTCCAAAAGTAAGAGACAGGGTAAACACTCCACAAACATGGAGCTCTGCTGGCCAAAAGACTTTTTGAGAATCTGCCTCTGAGGTTGGGCACTTGAAATATATGTTGTTGTCAGGAGCTTTAGCTTTATTTGTAGTGAAACCATCAAAGCTGGATCTGCATCTATGTGACCTGGAGGAAATGGTTACTTATTTTCAAATAAAAATGAGGCAGCAGTGATGAATTCTCTTTTTGTAGGTAAACTTTGGCCACTGAGGGCTAAGGGTCTTCCCGTGTGGACTGTGAAACCAATGGTCATCCTCAAATTTTCGTGGTGTTTCTTGCTGCTGCACTGGGAGTTTGGTATTTGCTTCATGAAATACAACGAGTTCAAATGGGACACAGTGCTGAAGGGAGTTCTGTCAGGTGTGGTTGGCAGGGTCTCCAGGAGAATGCACCAACCAGGGTTCTATCTCAAGTAGCTTGCCCCCTTGACAATTACAACATGATACTGAACATTGCTCTGAAACGTCTCCATATAAAAATATGCCTTTACATATATGGGTGTGATGGTTGCACCATGTCAGTCACAGCCATTTGGAAGCCAATGGAAGATCCACATGGCCCCACCACAGATGTTTTATCACACATTTGCATAACACAGCTCTAGGCCCACTACTTACCAGGCCCCAACTTACTGGCATCTCTGTTCTACACCATTTTCATGAAACCCAGTCAATCAAGGCCCTGTCTGTTATACTCATGATCATCAACAGGACATCAAAGGTCCTCCAGTGCCAGCTGGTCATCGGAATTTCTAAAATTTCATGGTAATTATCTAGCATTTTTTCACAGATGCATTTGGAGGCAATGTTGGTTTCAATTCATTCAGGAACCATTAAATGGTGAGGAAGCTAATTTCAGGGAAATCTCTGGAGCACTCTCACAGGCAAGTCTACCCAAAGAGTGGCCAAAAAGTCACATGAAGCCAGGCCCATTGAGGTCTACAAAGCGAGGTCCAAGTGTGTTTTGAATCTCAATTATGCCTGCCAAGTCTTTCAGAATAAAATCATGTAATATCCTGGCTGTGATTCCCAGTGTTCTGTGGAAAGCCACTCTGGGCCTTGATCCCAGGTTCCCAATGGCAACTCTCATTCCTGGCCTCCTAAAATCCCAACACAATTCATGTCAATACTTCTCTGAGGTCAGTTCCAGAACTCAGTCTCTAAGGGGGATCACAGCAGAATTCATGCCCAGGTGGACCCAGTCATCTCTTCCAACTGCCACACAAATGACCACAATTATAACCAAAACACTCCTACATGGCCCTCATCTTCTACCATAAAGATACTCATCATAACATCTGGATGGAGGTTTTCATGAGAGGCACATCCCAAGACAGTGTCCAAAATAAGCTCCCTTGACCCTCATTTGCCGAATGACAGGGTGGCTTGTACACCCTTCCTGTGAACCAGGAGTGATCAAATAGGCCTGCCCTTAATACTGCTTCGCTTCTCCAATTTGAGCCTTTCTGACTGTGGGGTCTAGATTCTTTTTGTGAATTGGAGTCATGAGAAAAGCCAAGCACCTCTGCAAAGATTTGAAGAACTCATTTCACCCAAAGGATCCCTATTCTGACATGATGGATTTCAGAAACCTAACAAAGGAAGGCAATATACTTCATGCACATTGATTGAACGTTTTTCCATTTTGGTTTAGATGCACATATGGGATCTTTCTTTACATCCATCAGTTGCTGAGAATCTAAGTCACAGCCTAAAACAGGGCAAAGGGCCTGAATCAGACACATCGTATTCCAATGAAATTAAGCAAAGAGCCAGAGGTGATGCACATTCATTTCCATTTGAAAACTGTTTTCTTCAGGCTTAACAAAGGGGTTGCATGAGACATAGACCTTTCTGATATTCAGGGCAACAGAACAATAGGTAAGCAAAAGGCCCAAAGCAGGGTATCTCCACTGAGACTTTCCTGGTCACACTGATATCTGAGTTTTCTGAGATGCGAGCCATTCCATTCAGGTATCCAGTACATGGCCATGTCAAAGACCTTGGATTTGGTACGTATCTTGGACACATAACCATGAGCCTATTCTAGAGAGTGGCCAGAATTCAGGAAGAAAACAGGGACTTAGGAAGGTATTAGGTGTTGCCCGTGCATAAGGCAAGCCACACTCCATTCATAAATTGGGCAGGATGAATGCTGGGAAGCTTTATACTAGACATGACACATCCATTGCTGCATTCTCTTTTCTCATGTCTACTACCACAGGCACAGTGGGATACACAGACATGGAAACACTCACCTCGTCAAACGACTTACCAGAAACAGTTCACTCCAAAACAAACAAACCGCCATTCCTACCTATTTTCAGAACATGAGACAAACCACAAACCCACACCCACTCCCAAAAAGGCACCTCCTTCCCCAAGTAGCTGTGTGACTAACCAGAGTGTCCTCTGACTGGTGGCCATACTCTGTTCTTCTGAAATGGCCTGTCCTCTCTCAGATCTGTTTTCCTTGGCGAACTCTGTAAAGTTGTAAGGAAAAAATGGAGAGCTACTACCTGCTTTCTCAGGAAAGTTCCCTCTTCAGAGCTCTCCAGGCATTTGGTAATCCTCACTTCAGTAGGAACCAAGAATGACTGACTTTATCCTTGCTAAATCCAAACAAGTGAGCCCACTGGGACTGGGCCTGGGACTGCCTCTGGGTGCCTGGCTCCTTGGATACAAAGTTCAGAGAGTTCCATCACCAAGGAAATGAGGTATGTCACATTCTTTGGAACTGAATGAGGTCACTGCCTTGGCAAAGGTATATCTTATGATGTGCAAAAACTGAAGAAATAATAATGTACCAGTGTCGAATACAAATGAATGACAAATTACATATCATGTCCCATAGGATTCTACTTGCATTGATGTTAGACTGCGTCAGTTACTGTAGAATAAATAGGATTTGTATGCACCATTCACTGAAGTTAGTTTTCAGTACTAGGAAACAAATATGTATTTCAGGTGGATGAATATTTCTGATTATAATCTTGTGAAAAGTGGATTATAAATCCACATACATGAACATGAATGAATTTAGAGAGTGTATATTAGACACATATATTTCATATTTTGAAAAATTTGGAGAGTATATCTATATCTATATCTACATCTATACACACACACACACACACACACACACACACACAACACTCACAGACATTAAAAAGTACCAATATAAATGCCAATCGAAATTCATCAGTAAATATATATCATCCACAAATGCAAAAATATTTATTTTACTGAACATGAGTTAATGTATAATGTTGTTCTACTAGGACGCTCTCCTATAGGTTGAATTTTCATTTCCAACAGCATTAAGGAGGAGTGAACACTTCTCACAATTTGTATCTGCCAAGACAGCCACCTCACAAAAATGTACGTGTGATACCTGGTAGGATTCTATATATGCATATAAATATACATGTGTGAATAGGCTACAGAAAAGGGAAACTAGAATTCACATATTTGTTAAGTATAAAAACACATGGAGAATATTTCAATTAAAATTTGACTAGATTTATAACTCCTACCTTATATAATGCATATGTCAAGTCCAACTATACAACATGTCTCCTCTGAAGTGCTTGTATTTCCATTGTGTTGGGTTAATTTTCTCCATTATATTAGGATGAATAGTCTGAGACTACTAGGTATGGGTTAGTGTCAGGAATACAGTATTTCGAATGAAAAATTGGAAAATGAATCCAATGTGTATGTAAATATATGCTGCACAAATATCCTCCCGCTCTCATCCAGAACAATGCCTTGACATTACCTTCACCCCAAGTAAGACACAATTAGAGGAGAAGAGTTACAAAATCAGTGAATACATATCTGGAATGGAAAATGCTCAGGATTTCACAACCTTGGAGGTGGTAGAGGAGTTTCCAAAACTAAGGGACAGGGTAAACACTCCACAAACATGGAGCTCTGCTGGCCTAAAAACTTTTTGAGAAACTGCCTCTGAGCTTCCACACTTGAAATATATGTTGTTTTCAGGAGATTTGGATTCCTCTGTAGTGAGACCATCAAAGCTGGGTCTGCATCTATGTGACCTGGAGGACATGGTTTCTTATTTTCCAATGAACAAGATGAAGCAGTGCTGAATCCTCTCTTTGTAGGTAAACTGAGGCCACTGGGGACTAAGTGTCTCCCCGTGTGGACTGTGATGCCATTTGGTCCTCCTCCAATTTGTGGTGTTTTTGCTGCTGCACTGTGAGTTTGGTATTTGTTTCATGAAATACTAGGAGCTAAACTGGGACACAGTGCTGGAGGAGGTTCTGTCACGTGTGGTGGGTCAGGGTCTGCAAGAGAATGTACCAACTAGGCTCCTATCTCTCACAGCTTGCCCCATTGCCCCCTTGTCCATATCAACCTGATTCTTAATTTTCCTCTGAAAACTCTCCATATAAAAAGATGCCTTAACATATAAGGGTCTGCTAGCTGCACCTTGTAAGTTACAAGCCATTTGGAATTCAATGGTAGATCCACATGGCCCTACCACGGATGTTTTATCAAACACCTCCCCACCACTGCTCTAGACCCACTAATCAGCAGGCTCCAACTTACTGGCATCTCTGTTCTACACCATTTTCATTAAACTCAGTAAATCAAGGCACTGTCTGGTATACTCATGATGAGCAACAGGACATCCAATATTTCTCCAGTGCCACCTGGTCATAGGAATTTCAAAAATTTCATGGTATTTATCTAGCCATTTTTCAAGCATGAAGTTGGAGGCACTGTGGGTTTCAGTTCATTCAGCAAACATTAAATGGTGAGGAAGCTCATTTCAATGAAATCTGTGGAGCACTCTCACAGGCACGGCTTCCCAAAGAGTGGACAAAAGGTCACATTAGGCCAGGCCCATTGAGGTCTACAATGTGAGGTCCATGTGTGTTTTGACTCTCAACTATGGCTGCCATTTCTTTAAGAATAAAATCATGTGATATCCTTGCTGAGATTCCCAGGCCTCTGTGGAAATTCACCCGGGGCCTAGGTCTCAGTTTCGAAGAGTGACTTTCATGCGTGGCCTCTTAAAATCCCAACAAAATTCATGGCAATGCTTCTCTGAGTTCAGTTCCAAAACCCAGTCTCTAAGGGGAATCACACCAGAGTTCAAGCCCACGTGGACCCAGTCATTTTTTCCAATGCAACACAAATGACCAAAATTAAAACCAAAACACTCCCACATGGCCTTCATCTTATTCCATATAGTCAATCATCTTAACCTCTGGCTGGAGGTTTCCATGAGGGGCGCAGCCCAAGACACTGTCCAAAATCAGCTCGTTTGCCCCTCATTTGCCTAAAGTCAGGGTAGCCTGGACACCGTTTCTGTGAACCAGGAGTGAACAAATAATCCTGCCGTTAATACTTCTTTGTTTCTCCAATTTGAGGCCTACTGATTTTAGGTATCGATTCTTTAGGTGATTTAGAGTCATGCAAAACACAAGCACCTCTGCAGGGCTTTGAAGAACTCATTTGACCCAAAGAATCCCTATTGTCATTTGATGGAGTGCAGGAACCTAACAGAGGAAGGCAAGAGACTTCATGCACAATGAATGATATTTTTTGCCATTTTGGTTTTGGAAGCTCACATGGGATCATTCTTAAGATCCATCAGGTGCTGAGAATCTAAGTCACAGCCACACACAGGTCCAAGAGGCTGATAAAGAGCCACAGGTGAGGTGCATTCATTTCCATTTGTAAACTGTTTTCTTCAGGCTTCACAAAGGGGTGGCCTGAGGCAAAGACCTTCCTGACATTCAGTGCAACACAACAATAAGTAAGCAAAAGGCCCAAAGCAGGGTTTCTGCACTGAGACTTTCCTGGTCACACTGATATCTGAGTTTTCTGAGATGCTCGCCATTCTCTTCAGCTATCCAGTACATGGCCATGTCACAGAGCTTGGAGGTGTTAAATATTTTGGACACAAATCCATGAGCCTATTCTGGAGAGTGGCCAGAATTCAGGAAAAAAACAACAACTTAGAAAGATAGTAGGTGTTGCACATTGATAAGACAAGCTGCAGTCCATTCATATATTGGGCAGGATGAATTATGGGAAGATTTGTACTAGACAGGACACATCCATTAATGCATTCTCTTTTCTAATGTCTACAACAACGGACACAGTGGGATACACAGAAAGAGAAACACTCGACATGTCAAATGACTTACTAGAAACTGTCCACTCCAAACCAAACAAACCGCCTTTCCAATCTATTCTCAGAACATGAGACAAAACAACAAACCCACACCCACTCCCACAAAGGCACCTCCTTCCCCCAAGTAGGTCTGTGACTATCCGGAGTGTCCTCTGACTGGTGGGCCATACTATGTTCCCCCGAAATGGCCTGTCTTCTCTCAGATCTTGTTTCCTTGACCAACTCTGTGAAAATGTCAGGAAAAAGTGGTTAGCCACTACCAGTTTTCTCAGGAAACGTCCTTCTTCAGAGCTCTCCTGGCATTTGGCCATCCTCACATCATTAGGTACCAAGAAAACTGACTCTGTCCTTGGTAAATCCAAACAAGTGAGCCCACTGGGACTGGGTCTGGGACTGCCTCTGGGTGCCTGGCTTCTTGGATACCAAGTTCAGAGAGTTTCATCACCAAGGAAATGAGGTATGTCACATTCTTTGGAACTGAATGAGGTCACTGCCTTGGCAACCACTGTGTCCTAACAGTTGCTTCCAAGGGTAACATAAGATGGAGGTTGCCCCTACTTCCTGTGACACTTTCATAAGGTAGAATGTATATCACCATTGGCACCTGGGAACAGCTCTCCACTCAGCCCTGGTTTGGTCCATCTTCTGTACAATAAGAAGAGAGAGAGGCAGATTCAGACACATCCCTTCATCCTGACCAGGTTGTTTGCCATGGAAGATGACTTTTGCTCTCTCAGGTGCTTCATACCTGCCTACAACTTCTCCAGGTACCATTTGTGCATGGACATTTGAGGTTCTCATCAGGTGTAAGGTCCCCAACTTTCCTGTATTGTAAGAACCACTCTGTCTCTGCTCTTCTGTAAAATGATTGAGGGAACAGTGTATACTTGGGGTTAAAAACAGGTTTGATTTGGATTACGAGTGATTCTGTGTGATGAATAATGGTATTGGGAACCTGCAATATTTACAAGAATATAGAGGTGAAATATAAGTAGGAAAACAGAAATCTAGGTATGATTTGAAGCCCAGAAGGGTTTTGCCCTTGATTGGGATACTTAGCTTTGAATGATGTTCTGCAAAGATGCCTCAGATAATTCGATATACAATGGCATAGGACCTTGTACATTGGATGATTGAATTTAGAGAGAACATCCAGTCAAAAAGGGATATTCAGTAGGATTAGGAAGATAGTCGGTAGGTTTAGGAAGAAGAGTGAGTATAGAATTTGGACCAAAAGTTCTTTAGCAATAGACTTTCGGTTGTTGAGTGAATGAAAATGTCAGCACATATGAAGAGTCAGTCACTATGTTGAACTGGGGAAAATATGTAGAAAAGCAGATATCAATACAAACATTACGAAATCAGGCAAAGTATAAAGTGAGTGATAGAATTAGACATTTTCAACAGGGTTGAGTTTGAATATATAAATTAGGAAAAAAACAAATATGTAGTCACCAATAGGATTGACAATTGACAGCATTAGGCAACATGGACATGGATGTTTTTAGAAATCCATGTTCACTTTCCATTTAGGCTTTGGTACAATCATAAGTGTGACCTTTCCATTTTTTGTCCAGAATATTACTGTGATAATGAGGTGACATGAGTATTTCTTTCACCATTTCTGGGAGCAATATATTGAAGATGTACAATGAGAATCGGGGGTACAAAGAGGTGTACCCTGTTTCTAGGAACATAGAGAAAAAGCATGAATAGACCATACTGTGAATAAATAATATAACTTTTTTGAACTTTAAATAATGAATTGAACTGATATCTGAAAAATTAAAGGAAATCGTATATTGATATACAATCATTCATTCCAACCAGGTATATATGTAATGGAAATATTAGTGTTTTGGTTTATCATGAAGAGTGTGTGAGTTTTGCTTCAAAATGATTATGGAAATTCAAAATAATGTGTTTGGAAAGAAGTCTCATGAAAGGACCAGTCAAGAAACCCTGACAATACATGTGTTCGGAAGCAAGAAGTGGTGAAAGTTGAAACAAATGCTTATTAATTTGTGAACTTGTGGATGAAATGTATATCCTGTGATGTGCAAAAACTGAAGAAACAATAATGTACCAGTGTCGAATACAAATGAATGACAAATTACATATCATGTCCCATAGGAGTCTACTTGCATTGATGTTAGACTGGGTCAGTTACTGTAGAATAATTAGGATTTGTATGCACCATTCACTGAAGTTAGTTTTCAGTACTAGGAAACAAATATGTATTTCAGGTGGATAAATATTTCTGATTATAATCTTGTGAAAAGTGGATTATAAATCCACATACATGAACATGAATGAATTTAGAGAGTGTATATTAGACACATATATTTCATATTTTGAAAAATTTGGAGAGTATATCTATATCTATATCTGTATATATACACACACACACACACAACACTCACAGACATTAAAAAGTACCAATATAAATGCCAATCGAAATTCATCAGTAAATATGTATCATCCACAAATGCAAAAATATTTATTTAACTGAACATGAGTTAATGTATAATGTTGTTCTACTAGGACGCACTCCTATAGGTTGAATTTTCATTTCCAACAGCATTTAGGAGGAGTGAACTCTTCTCACAATTTGTATCTGCCAAGACAGCCACCTCACAAAAATGTACGTGTGATACCTGGTAGGATTCTATATATGCATATAAATATACATGTGTGAATAGGCTACAGAAAAGGGAAACAAGAATTCACATATTTGTTAAGTTTAAAAACACATGGAGAATATTTCAATTAAAATTTGATTAGATTTATAACTCCTACCTTATATAATGCAAATGTCAAGTCCAACTATACAACATGTCTCCTCTGAAGTGCTTGTATTTCCATTGTGTTGGGTTAATTTTCTCCATTATATTAAGATGAATAGTCTGAGACTACTAGGTATGGGTTAGTGTCAGGGATTCAGTATTTCGAATGGAAAATTGGAAAATGAATCCAATGTGTATGTAAATATATGCTGAACAAATATCCTCCCGCTCTCATCCAGAACAATGCCTTGACATTACCTTTACCCCAAGTAAGACACAATTAGAGGAGAAGAGTTACAAAATCAGTGAATACATATCGGGAATGGAAAATGCTCAGGAGTTCACAACATTGGAGGTGGTAGAGGAGTTTCCAAAACTAAGGGACAGGGTAAACCCTCCACAAACATGGAGCTCTGCTGGCCTAAAAACTTTTTGAGAAACTGCCTCTGAGCTTCCACACTTGAAATATATGTTGTTTTCAGGAGATTTGGCTTCCTCTGTAGTGAGACCATCAAAGCTGGGTCTGCATCTATGTGACCTGGAGGACATGGTTTCTTATTTTCCAATGAACAAGATGAAGCAGTGCTGAATCCTCTCTTTGTAGGTAAACTGAGGCCACTGGGGACTAAGTGTCTCCCCGTGTGGACTGTGAAGCCATTTGGTCCTCTTCCACTTTTTGTGGTGTTTTTGCTGCTGCACTGTGAGTTTGGTATTTGTTTCACGAAATACTAGGAGCTAAACTGGGACACAGTGCTGGAGGGAGTTCTGTCACGTGTGGTGGGTCAGGGTCTGCAAGAGAATGCACCAACTAGGCTCTTATATCTCACAGCTTGCCCCATTGCCCCCTTGTCCATATCAACCTGATTCTTAATTTTCCTCTGAAAACTCTCCATATAACAAGATGCCTTTACATATAAGGGTCTGTTGGCTGCACCATGTCAGTTACAAGCCATTTGGAATCCAATGGTAGATCCACATGGCCCTACCACGGATGTTTTATCAAACACCTCCCCACCACTGCTCTAGACCCACTACTCAGCAGGCTCCAAATTTCTGGCATCTCTGTTCTACACCATTTTCATGAAACTCAGTAAATCAAGGCACTGTCTGGTATACTCATGATCAGCAACAGGACATCCAATGTTTCTCCAGTGCCACCTGGTCATAGGAATTTCAAAAATTTCATGGTATTTATCTAGCCATTTTTCAAGCATGAAGTTGGAGGCACTGTGGGTTTCAGTTCATTCAGCAAACATTAAATGGTGAGGAAGCTCATTTCAATGAAATCTCTGGAGAACTCTCACAGGCACGGCTTCCCAAAGAGTGGACAAAAGGTCACATTAGGCCAGGCCCATTGAGGTCTACAATGTGAGGTCCATGTGTGTTTTGACTCTCAACTATGGCTGCCATTTCTTTAAGAATAAAATCATGTGATATCCTTGCTGAGATTCCCAGGCCTCTGTGGAAATCCACCCGGGGCCTAGGTCTCAGTTTCCAAGAGCGACTTTCATGCGTGGCCTCTTAAAATCCCAACAAAATTCATGGCAATGCTTCTCTGAGTTCAGTTCCAAAACCCAGTCTCTAAGGGGAATCACACCAGAGTTCAAGCTCACGTGGACCCAGTCATTTTTTCCAATGCAACACAAATGACCAAAATTAAAACCAAAACACTCCCACATGGCCTTCATCTTATTCCATATAGTCAATCATCTTAACCTCTGGCTGGAGGTTTCCATGAGGGGCGCAGCCCAAGACAGTGTCCAAAATCAGCTCGTTTGCCCCTCATTTGTCTAAAGTCAGGGTAGCCTGGACACCGTTTCTCTGAAACAGGAGCGAACAAATAAGCCTGCCGTTAATACTTCTTTGTTTCTCCAATTTGAGGCCTACTGATTTTAGGTATCGATTCTTTAGGTGATTTAGAGTCATGCGAAAACACAAGCACCTCTGCAGGGCTTTGAAGAACTCATTTGACCCAAGAATCCCTATTGTCATTTGATGGAGTGCAAGAACCTAACAGAGGAAGGCAAGAGACTTCATCCACAATGAAGGATATTTTTTGCCATTTTGGTTTTGGAAGCTCACGTGGGATCATTCTTAAGATCCATCAGGTGCTGAGAATCTAAGTCACAGCCACACACAGGTCCAAGAGGCTGATAAAGAGCCACAGGTGAGGCCCATTCATTTCCATTTGAAAACTGTTTTCTTCAGGCTTCACAAAGGGGTGGCCTGAGGCAAAGACCATCCTGACATTCAGTGCAACACAACAATAAGTAAGCAAAAGGCCCAAAGCAGGGTTTCTGCACTGAGACTTTCCTGGTCACACTGATATCTGAGTTTTCTGAGATGCTCGCCATTCTCTTCAGATATCCAGTACATGGCCATGTCACAGAGCTTGGAGGTGGTACATATTTTGGACACAAATCCATGAGCCTATTCTGGAGAGTGGCCAGAATTCAGGAATAAAACAACAACTTAGAAAGATAGCAGGTGTTGCACATCGATAAGACAAGCTGCAGTCCTTTCATATATTGGGCAGGATGAATTATGGGAAGATTTACACTAGACAGGACACATCCATTAATGCATTCTCTTTTCTAATGTCTACAACAACGGACACAGTGGGATACACAGAAACAGAAACACTCGCTGTGTCAAATGACTTACTAGAAACTGTCCACTCCAAACCAAACAAACCGCCTTTCATATCTATTCTCAGAACATGAGACAAAACAACAAACCCACACCCACTCCCACAAAGGCACCTCCTTCCCCCAAGTACGTCTGTGACTATCCGGAGTGTCCTCTGACTGGTGGGCCATACTATGTTCCCCCGAAATGGCCTGTCTTCTCTCAGATCTTGTTTCCTTGACCAACTCTGTGAAGATGTCAGGAAAAAGTGGTTAGCCACTACCTGTTTTCTCAGGAAAGGTCCATCTTCAGAGCTCTCCTGGCATTTGGCCATCCTCACATCATTAGGTACCAAGAAAACTGACTCTGTCCTTGGTAAATCCAAACAAGTGAGCCCACTGGGACTGGGACTGGGACTGCCTCTGGGTGCCTGGCTTCTTGGATACCAAGTTCAGAGAGTTCCATCACCAAGGAAATGAGGTATGTCACATTCTTTGGAACTGAATGAGGTCACTGCCTTGGCAACCACTTTGTCCTAACAGTTGCTTCCAAGGGTAACATAAGATGGAGGTTGCCCCTACTTCCTGTGACACTTTCATAAGGTAGAATGTATATCACCATTGGCACCCGGGAACAGCTCTCCACTCAGCCCTGGTTTGGTCCATCTTCTGTACAATAAGAAGAGAGAGAGGCAGATTCAGACACATCCCTTCATCCTGACCAGGTTGTTTGCCATGGAAGATGACTTTTGCTCTCTCAGGTGCTTCATACCTGCCTACAACTTCTCCAGGTATCATTTGTGCATGGACATTTGAGGTTCTCATCAGGTGGAAGGTCCCCAACTTTCCTGTATTGTAAGAACCACTCTGTCCCTGCTCTTCTGTAAAATGATTGAGGGAACAGTGTATACTTGGGGTTAAAAACAGGTTTGATTTGGATTACGAGTGATTCTGTGTGATGAATAATGGTATTGGGAACCTGCAATATTTACAAGAATATAGAGGTGAAATATAAGTAGGAAAACAGAAATCTAGGTATGATTTGAAGCCCAGAAGGGTTTTGCCCTTGATTGGGATACTTAGCTTTGAATGATGTTCTGCAAAGATGCCTCAGATAATTCGATATACAATGGCATAGGACCTTGTACATTGGATGATTGAATTTAGAAGAGAACATCCAGTCAAAAAGGGATATTCAGTAGGATTAGGAAGATAGTCGGTAGGTTTAGGGTGAAGAGTGAGTACAGGATTTGGTCCAAAAGTTCTTTAGCAATAGACTTTCGGTTGTTGAGTGAATGTAAATGTCAGCACATATGAAGAGTCAGTCACTATGTTGAACTGGGGAAAATATGTAGAAAAGCAGATATCAATAGAAACCTTACGAAATCAGGCAAAGTATAAAGTGAGTGATAGAATTAGACATTTTCAACAGGGTTGAGTTTGAATATATAAATTAGGAAAAAAACAAATATGTAGTCACCAATAGGATTGACAATTGACAGCATTAGGCAACCTGGACTTGGATGTTTTTAGAAATCCATGTTCACTTTCCATTTAGGCTTTGGTACAATCATAAGTGTGACCTTTCCATTTTTTGTCCAGAATATTACTGTGATAATGAGGTGACATGAGTATTTCTTTCACCATTTCTGGGAGCAATATATTGAAGATGTAAAATGAGAATCGGGGGTACAAAGAGGTGTACCCTGTTTCTAGGAACATAGAGAAAAATCATGAATAGACCATACTGTGAATAAATAATATAACTTTTTTGAACTTTAAATAATGAATTGAACTGATATCTGAAAAATTAAAGGAAATCGTATATTGATATACAATCATTCATTCCAACCAGGTATATATGTAATGGAAATATTTGTGTTTTGGTTTATCATGAAGAGTGTGTGACGTTTTGCTTCAAAATGATTATGGTAATTCAAAATAATGTGTTTGGAAAGAAGTCTCATGAAAAGACCAGTCAAGAAACCCTGACAATACATGTGTTCTGAAGCAAGAATTGGTGAAAGTTGAAACAAATGCTTATTAATTTGTGAACTTGTGGATGAAATGTATATCCTGTGATGTGCAAAAACTGAAGAAACAATAATGTACCAGTGTCGAATACAAATGAATGACAAATTACATATCATGTCCCATAGGAGTCTACTTGCATTGATGTTAGACTGGGTCAGTTACTGTAGAATAATTAGGATTTGTATGCACCATTCACTGAAGTTAGTTTTCAGTACTAGGAAACAAATATGTATTTCAGGTGGATGAATATTTCTGATTATATTCTTGTGAAAAGTGGATTATAAATCCACATACATGAACATGAATGAATTTAGAGAGTGTATATTAGACACATATATTTCATATTTTGAAAAATTTGCAGAGTATATCTATATCTATATCTATATCTATACACACACACACACACACACACACACACACAACTCACAGACATTAAAAAGTACCAATATAAATGCCAATCGAAATTCATCAGTAAATATGTATCATCCACAAATGCAAAAATATTTATTTTACTGAACATGAGCTAATGTATAATGTTGTTCTACTAGGACTCTCTCCTATAAGTTGAATTTTCATTTCCAACAGCATTTAGGAGGAGTGAACTCTTCTCACAATTTGAATCTGCCAAGACAGCCACCTCACAAAAATGTACGTGTGATACCTGGTAGGATTCTATATATGCATATAAATATACATGTGTGAATAGACTACAGAAAAAGGAAACAAGAATTCACATATTTGTTAAGTTTAAAAAACATGGAGAATATTTCAAATAAATTTGACTAGATTTATAACTCCTACCTTATATAATGCAAATGTCAAGTCCAACTATACAACATGTCTCCTCTGAAGTACTTGTATTTCTAATGTGTTGGGTTAATTTTCTCCATTATATTAGGATGAATAGTCTGAGTCTACTAGGTATGGGTTAGTGTCAGGGATTCAGTATTTCGAATGGAAAATTGGAAAATGAATCCAATGTGTATGTAAATATATGCTGCACAAATATCCTCCCGCTCTCATCCAGAACAATGCCTTGACATTACCTTCACCCCAAGTAAGACACAATTAGAGGAGAAGAGTTACAAAATCAGTGAATACATATCTGGAATGGAAAATGCTCAGGAGTTCACAACCTTGGAGGTGGTAGAGGAGTTTCCAAAACTAAGGGACAGGGTAAACCCTCCACAAACATGGAGCTCTGCTGGCCTAAAAACTTTTTGAGAAACTGCCTCTGAGCTTCCACACTTGAAATATATGTTGTTTTCAGGAGATTTGTCTTCCTCTGTAGTGAGAACATCAAAGCTGGGTCTGCATCTATGTGACCTGGAGGACATGGTTTCTTATTTTCCAATGAACAAGATGAAGCAGTGCTGAATCCTCTCTTTGTAGGTAAACTGAGGCCACTGGGGACTAAGTGTCTCCCCGTGTGGACTGTGAAGCCATTTGGTCCTCTTCCACTTTTTGTGGTGTTTTTGCTGCTGCACTGTGAGTTTGGTATTTGTTTCACGAAATACTAGGAGCTAAACTGGGACACAGTGCTGCAGGGAGTTCTGTCACGTGTGGTGGGTCAGGGTCTGCAAGAGAATGCACCAACTAGGCTCCTATCTCTCACAGCTTGCCCCATTGCCCCCTTGTCCATATCAACCTGATTCTTAATTTTCCTCTGAAAACTCTCCATATAATAAGATGCCTTTACATATAAGGGTCTGTTGGCTGCACCATGTCAGTTACAAGCCATTTGGAATCCAATGGTAGATCCACATGGCCCTACCACGGATGTTTTATCAAACACCTCCCCACCACTGCTCTAGACCCACTACTCAGCAGGCTCCAAATTTCTGGCATCTCTGTTCTACACCATTTTCATGAAACTCAGTAAATCAAGGCACTGTCTGGTATACTCATGATCAGCAACAGGACATCCAATGTTTCTCCAGTGCCACCTGGTCATAGGAATTTCAAAAATTTCATGGTATTTATCTAGCCATTTTTCAAGCATGAAGTTGGAGGCACTGTGGGTTTCAGTTCATTCAGCAAACATTAAATGGTGAGGAAGCTCATTTCAATGAAATCTCTGGAGAACTCTCACAGGCACGGCTTCCCAAAGAGTGGACAAAAGGTCACATTAGGCCAGGCCCATTGAGGTCTACAATGTGAGGTCCATGTGTGTTTTGACTCTCAACTATGGCTGCCATTTCTTTAAGAATAAAATCATGTGATATCCTTGCTGAGATTCCCAGGCCTCTGTGGAAATCCATCCGGGGCCTAGGTCTCAGTTTCCAAGAGCGAATTTCATGCGTGGCCTCTTAAAATCCCAACAAAATTCATGGCAATGCTTCTCTGAGTTCAGTTCCAAAACCCAGTCTCTAAGGGGAATCACACCAGAGTTCAAGCCCACGTGGACCCAGTCATTTTTTCCAATGCCACACAAATGACCAAAATTAAAACCAAAACACTCCCACATGGCCCTCATCTTATTTCATATAGTCAATCATCTTTACCTCTGGCTGGAGGTTTCCATGAGGGGCGCAGCCCAAGACAGTGTCCAAAATCAGCTCGTTTGCCCCTCATTTGTCTAAAGTCAGGGTAGCCTGGACACCGTTTCTGTGAACCAGGAGTGAACAAATAAGCCTGCCGTTAATACTTCTGTGTTTCTCCAATTTGAGGCCTACTGATTTTAGGTATCGATTCTTTAGGTGATTTAGAGTCATGCGAAAACACAAGTACCTCTGCAGGGCTTTGAAGAACTCATTTGACCCAAAGAATCCCTATTGTCATTTGATGGAGTGCAGGAACCTAACAGAGGAAGGCAAGAGACTTCATCCACAATGAATGAAATTTTTTGCCATTTTGGTTTTGGAAGCTCACATGGGATCATTCTTAAGATCCATCAGGTGCTGAGAATCTAAGTCACAGCCACACACAGGCCCAAGAGGCTGATAAAGACACATCCCTTTCCAAAGCAATTAAGCAAAGAGCCACAGGTGAGGCCCATTCATTTCCATTTGAAAACTGTTTTCATCAGGCTTCACAAAGGGGTGGCCTGAGGCAAAGACCTTCCTGACATTCAGTGCAACACAACAATAAGTAAGCAAAAGGCCCAAAGCAGGGTTTCTGCACTGAGACTTTCCTGGTCACACTGATATCTGAGTTTTCTGAGATGCTCGCCATTCTCTTCAGCTATCCAGTACATGGCCATGTCACAGAGCTTGGAGGTGGTACATATTTTGGACACAAATCCATGAGCCTATTCTGGAGAGTGGCCAGAATTCAGGAAGAAAACTACAACTTAGAAAGATAGCAGGTGTTGCACATCGATAAGACAAGCTGCAGTCCATTCATATATTGGGCATGGGAAGATTTATACTAGACAGGACACATCCATTAATGCATTCTCATTTCTAATGTCTACAACAACGGACACAGTGGGATACACAGAAAGAGAAACACTCGCCGTGTCAAATGACTTACTAAAAACTGTCCACTCCAAACCAAACAAACCTCCTTTTCTATCTATTCTCAGAACATGAGACAAAACAACAAACCCACACCCACTCCCACAAAGGCACGTCCTTCCCCCAAGTACGTCTGTGACTATCCGGAGTGTCCTCTGACTGGTGGGCCATACTATGTTCCCCCGAAATGGCCTGTCTTCTCTCAGATCTGCTTAGCCACTACCTGTTTTCTCAGGAAAGGTCCATCTTCAGAGCTCTCCTGGCATTTGGCCATCCTCACATCATTAGGTACCAAGAAAACTGACTCTGTCCTTGGTAAATCCAAACAAGTGAGCCCACTGGGACTGGGACTGGGACTCCCTCTGGGTGCCTGGCTTCTTGGATACCAAGTTCAGAGAGTTCCATCACCAAGGAAATGAGGTATGTCACATTCTTTGGAACTGAATGAGGTCACTGCCTTGGCAACCACTTTGTCCTAACAGTTGCTTCCAAGGGTAACATAAGATGGAGGTTGCCCCTACTTCCTGTGACACTTTCATAAGGTAGAATGTATATCACCATTGGCACCCGGGAACAGCTCTCCACTCAGCCCTGGTTTGGTCCATCTTCTGTACAATAAGAAGAGAGAGAGGCAGATTCAGACACATCCCTTCATCCTGACCAGGTTGTTTGCCATGGAAGATGACTTTTGCTCTCTCAGGTGCTTCATACCTGCCTACAACTTCTCCAGGTATCATTTGTGCATGGACATTTGAGGTTCTCATCAGGTGGAAGGTCCCCAACTTTCCTGTATTGTAAGAACCACTCTGTCCCTGCTCTTCTGTAAAATGATTGAGGGAACAGTGTATACTTGGGGTTAAAAACAGGTTTGATTTGGATTACGAGTGATTCTGTGTGATGAATAATGGTATTGGGAACCTGCAATATTTACAAGAATATAGAGGCGAAATATAAGTAGGAAAACAGAAATCTAGGTATGATTTGAAGCCCAGAAGTGTTTTGCCCTTGATTGGGATACTTAGCTTTGAATGATGTTCTGCAAAGATGCCTCAGATAATTCGATATACAATGGCATAGGACATTGTACATTGGATGATTGAATTTAGAGAGAACATCCAGTCAAAAAGGGATATTCAATAGGATTAGGAAGATAGTCGGTAGGTTTAGGAAGAAGAGTGAGTATAGAATTTGGACCAAAAGTTCTTTAGCAATAGACTTTCGGTTGTTGAGTGAATGTAAATGTCAGCACATATGAAGAGTCAGTCACTATGTTGAACTGGGGAAAATATGTAGAAAAGCAGATATCAATAGAAATATTAGGAAATCAGGCAAAGTATAAAGTGAGTGATAGAATTAGACATTTTCAACAGGGTTGAGTTTGAATATATAAATTAGGAAAAAAACAAATATGTAGTCACCAATAGGATTGACAATTGACAGCATTAGGCAACCTGGACATGGATGTTTTTAGAAATCCATGTTCACTTTCCATTTAGGCTTTGGTACAATCATAAGTGTGACCTTTCCATTTTTTGTCCAGAATATTACTGTGATAATGAGGTGACATGAGTATTTCTTTCACCATTTCTGGGAGCAATATATTGAAGATGTAAAATGAGAATCGGGGTTACAAAGAGGTGTACCCTGTTTCTAGGAATATAGAGAAAAAGCATGAATAGACCATACTGTGAATAAATAATATAACTTTTTTGAACTTTAAATAATGAACTGAACTGATATCTGAAAAATTAAAGGAAATCGTATATTGATATACAATCATTCATTCCAACCAGGTATATATGTAATGGAAATATTTGTGTTTTGATTTATCATGAAGAGTGTTTGAGTTTTGCTTCAAAATGATTATGGAAATTCAAAATAATGTGTTTGGAAAGAAGTCTCATGAAAAGACCAGTCAAGAAACCCTGACAATACATGTGTTCTGAAGCAAGAAGTGGTGAAAGTTGAAACAAATGCTTATTAATTTGTGAACTTGTGGATGAAATGTATATCCTGTGATGTGCAAAAACTGAAGAAACAATAATGTACCAGTGTCGAATACAAATGAATGACAAATTACATATCATGTCCCATAGGAGTCTACTTGAATTGATGTTAGACTGGGTCAGTTACTGTAGAATAATTAGGATTTGTATGCACCATTCACTGAAGTTAGTTTTCAGTACTAGGAAACAAATATGTATTTCAGGTGGATGAATATTTCTGATTATCATCTTGTGAAAAGTGGATTATAAATCCACATACATGAACATGAATGAATTTAGAGAGTGTATATTAGACACATATATTTCATATTTTGAAAAATTTGGAGAGTATATCTATATCTATATCTATACACACACACACACACACACAAACACACACACACACACACAACTCACAGATATTAAAAAGTACCAATATAAATGCCAATCGAAATTCATCAGTAAATATGTATCATCCACAAATGCAAAAATATTTATTTTACTGAACATGAGCTAATGAATAATGTTGTTCTACTAGGACGCTCTCCTATAAGTTGAATTTTCATTTCCAACAGCATTTAGGAGGAGTGAACTCTTCTCACAATTTGTATCTGCCAAGACAGCCACCTCACAAAAATGTACGTGTGATACCTGGTAGGATTCTATATATGCATATAAATATACATGTGTGAATAGACTACAGAAAAAGGAAACAAAAATTCACATATTTGTTAAGTTTAAAACACATGGAGAATATTTCAAATAAATTTGACTAGATTTATAACTCCTACCTTATATAATGCAAATGTCAAGTCCAACTATACAACATGTCTCCACTGAAGTACTTGTATTTCTAATGTGTTGGGTTAATTTTCTCCATTATATTAGGATGAATAGTCTGAGTCTACTAGGTATGGGTTAGTGTCAGGGATTCAGTATTTCGAATGGAAAATTGGAAAATGAATCCAATGTGTATGTAAATATATGCTGCACAAATATCCTCCCGCTCTCATCCAGAACAATGCCTTGACATTACCTTCACCCCAAGTAAGACACAATTAGAGGAGAAGAGTTACAAAATCAGTGAATACATATCTGGAATGGAAAATGCTCAGGAGTTCACAACCTTGGAGGTGGTAGAGGAGTTTCCAAAACTAAGGGACAGGGTAAACCCTCCACAAACATGGAGCTCTGCTGGCCTAAAAACTTTTTGAGAAACTGCCTCTGAGCTTCCACACTTGAAATATATGTTGTTTTCAGGAGATTTGGCTTCCTCTGTAGTGAGACCATCAAAGCTGGGTCTGCATCTATGTGACCTGGAGGACATGGTTTCTTATTTTCCAATGAACAAGATGAAGCAGTGCTGAATCCTCTCTTTGTAGGTAAACTGAGGCCACTGGGGACTAAGTGTCTCCCCGTGTGGACTGTGAAGCCATTTGGTCCTCTTCCACTTTTTGTGGTGTTTTTGCTGCTGCACTGTGAGTTTGGTATTTGTTTCACGAAATACTAGGAGCTAAACTGGGACACAGTGCTGGAGGGAGTTCTGTCACGTGTGGTGGGTCAGGGTCTGCAAGAGAATGCACCAACTAGGCTCCTATCTCTCACAGCTTGCCCCATTGCCCCCTTGTCCATATCAACCTGATTCTTAATTTTCCTCTGAAAACTCTCCATATAACAAGATGCCTTTACATATAAGGGTCTGTTGGCTGCACCATGTCAGTTACAAGCCATTTGGAATCCAATGGTAGATCCACATGGCCCTACCACGGATGTTTTATCAAACACCTCCCCACCACTGCTCTAGACCCACTACTCAGCAGGCTCCAAATTTCTGGCATCTCTGTTCTACACCATTTTCATGAAACTCAGTAAATCAAGGCACTGTCTGGTATACTCATGATCAGCAACAGGACATCCAATGTTTCTCCAGTGCCACCTGGTCATAGGAATTTCAAAAATTTCATGGTATTTATCTAGCCATTTTTCAAGCATGAAGTTGGAGGCACTGTGGGTTTCAGTTCATTCAGCAAACATTAAATGGTGAGGAAGCTCATTTCAATGAAATCTCTGGAGAACTCTCACAGGCATGGCTTCCCAAAGAGTGGACAAAAGGTCACATTAGGCCAGGCCCATTGAGGTCTACAATGTGAGGTCCATGTGTGTTTTGACTCTCAACTATGGCTGCCATTTCTTTAAGAATAAAATCATGTGATATCCTTGCTGAGACTCCCAGGCCTCTGTGGAAATTCACCCGGGGCCTAGGTCTCAGTTTCCAAGAGCGACTTTCATGCGTGGCCTCTTAAAATCCCAACAAAATTCATGGCAATGCTTCTCTGAGTTCAGTTCCAAAACCCAGTCTCTAAGGGGAATCACACCAGAGTTCAAGCCCACGTGGACCCAGTCATTTTTTCCAATGCCCCACAAATGACCAAAATTAAAACCAAAACACTCCCACATGGCCCTCATCTTATTTCATATAGTCAATCATCTTAACCTCTGGCTGGAGGTTTCCATGAGGGGCGCAGCCCAAGACAGTGTCCAAAATCAGCTCGTTTGCCCCTCATTTGTCTAAAGTCAGGGTAGCCTGGACACCGTTTCTGTGAACCAGGAGTGAACAAATAAGCCTGCCGTTAATACTTCTGTGTTTCTCCAATTTGAGGCCTACTGATTTTAGGTATCGATTCTTTAGGTGATTTAGAGTCATGCGAAAACACAAGTACCTCTGCAGGGCTTTGAAGAACTCATTTGACCCAAAGAATCCCTATTGTCATTTGATGGAGTGCAGGAACCTAACAGAGGAAGGCAAGAGACTTCATCCACAATGAATGAAATTTTTTGCCATTTTGGTTTTGGAAGCTCACATGGGATCATTCTTAAGATCCATCAGGTGCTGAGAATCTAAGTCACAGCCACACACAGGCCCAAGAGGCTGATAAAGACACATCCCTTTCCAAAGCAATTAAGCAAAGAGCCACAGGTGAGGCCCATTTATTTCCATTTGAAAACTGTTTTCATCAGGCTTCACAAAGGGGTGGCCTGAGGCAAAGACCTTCCTGACATTCAGTGCAACACAACAATAAGTAAGCAAAAGGCCCAAAGCAGGGTTTCTGCACTGAGACTTTCCTGGTCACACTGATATCTGAGTTTTCTGAGATGCTCGCCATACTCTTCAGCTATCCAGTACATGGCCATGTCACAGAGCTTGGAGGTGGTACATATTTTGGACACAAATCCATGAGCCTATTCTGGAGAGTGGCCAGAATTCAGGAAGAAAACTACAACTTAGAAAGATAGCAGGTGTTGCACATCGATAAGACAAGCTGCAGTCCATTCATATATTGGGCATGGGAAGATTTATACTAGACAGGACACATCCATTAATGCATTCTCTTTTCTAATGTCTACAACAACGGACACAGTGGGATACACAGAAAGAGAAACACTCGCCGTGTCAAATGACTTACTAGAAACTGTCCACTCCAAACCAAACAAACCGCCTTTTCTATCTATTCTCAGAACATGAGACAAAACAACAAACCCACACCCACTCCCACAAAGGCACCTCCTTCCCCCAAGTACGTCTGTGACTATCCGGAGTGTCCTCTGACTGGTGGGCCATACTATGTTCCCCCGAAATGGCCTGTCTTCTCTCAGATCTTGTTTCCTTGACCAACTCTGTGAAGATGTCAGGAAAAAGTGGTTAGCCACTACCTGTTTTCTCAGGAAAGGTCCATCTTCAGAGCTCTCCTGGCATTTGGCCATCCTCACATCATTAGGTACCAAGAAAACTGACTCTGTCCTTGGTAAATCCAAACAAGTGAGCCCACTGGGACTGGGACTGGGACTGCCTCTGGGTGCCTGGCTTCTTGGATACCAAGTTCAGAGAGTTCCATCACCAAGGAAATGAGGTATGTCACATTCTTTGGAACTGAATGAGATCACTGCCTTGGCAACCACTTTGTCCTAACAGTTGCTTCCAAGGGTAACATAAGATGGAGGTTGCCCCTACTTCCTGTGACACTTTCATAAGGTAGAATGTATATCACCATTGGCACCCGGGAACAGCTCTCCACTCAGCCCTGGTTTGGTCCATCTTCTGTACAATAAGAAGAGAGAGAGGCAGATTCAGACACATCCCTTCATCCTGACCAGGTTGTTTGCCATGGAAGATGACTTTTGCTCTCTCAGGTGCTTCATACCTGCCTACAACTTCTCCAGGTATCATTTGTGCATGGACATTTGAGGTTCTCATCAGGTGGAAGGTCCCCAACTTTCCTGTATTGTAAGAACCACTCTGTCCCTGCTCTTCTGTAAAATGATTGAGGGAACAGTGTATACTTGGGGTTAAAAACAGGTTTGATTTGGGTTACGAGTGATTCTGTGTGATGAATAATGGTATTGGGAACCTGCAATATTTACAAGAATATAGAGGTGAAATATAAGTAGGAAAACAGAAATCTAGGTATGATTTGAAGCCCAGAAGGGTTTTGCCCTTGATTGGGATACTTAGCTTTGAATGATGTTCTGCAAAGATGCCTCAGATAATTCGATATAAAATGGCATAGGACCTTGTACATTGGATGATTGAATTTAGAGAGAACATCCAGTCAAAAAGGGATATTCAGTAGGATTAGGAAGATAGTCGGTAGGTTTAGGAAGAAGAGTGAGTATAGAATTTGGACCAAAAGTTCTTTAGCAATAGACTTTCGGTTGTTGAGTGAATGTAAATGTCAGCACATATGAAGAGTCAGTCACTATGTTGAACTGGGGAAAATATGTAGAAAAGCAGATATCAATAGAAATATTAGGAAATCAGGCAAAGTATAAAGTGAGTGATAGAATTAGACATTTTCAACAGGGTTGAGTTTGAATATATAAATTAGGAAAAAAACAAATATGTAGTCACCAATAGGATTGACAATTGACAGCATTAGGCAACCTGGACATGGATGTTTTTAGAAATCCATGTTCACTTTCCATTTAGGCTTTGGTACAATCATAAGTGTGACCTTTCCATTTTTTGTCCAGAATATTACTGTGATAATGAGGTGACATGAGTATTTCTTTCACCATTTCTGGGAGCAATATATTGAAGATGTAAAATGAGAATCGGGGTTACAAAGAGGTTTACCCTGTTTCTAGGAATATAGAGAAAAAGCATGAATAGACCATACTGTGAATAAATAATATAACTTTTTTGAACTTTAAATAATGAACTGAACTGATATCTGAAAAATTAAAGGAAATCGTATATTGATATACAATCATTCATTCCAACCAGGTATATATGTAATGGAAATATTTGTGTTTTGGTTTATCATGAAGAGTGTGTGACGTTTGCTTCAAAATGATTATGGAAATTCAAAATAATGTGTTTTTAAAGAAGTCTCATGAAAAGACCAGTCAAGAAACCCTGACAATACATGTGTTCTGAAGCAAGAAGTGGTGAAAGTTGAAACAAATGCTTATTAATTTGTGAACTTGTGGATGAAATGTATATCCTGTGATGTGCAAAAACTGAAGAAACAATAATGTACCAGTGTCGAATACAAATGAATGACAAATTACATATCATGTCCCATAGGAGTCTACTTGCATTGATGTTAGACTGGGTCAGTTACTGTAGAATAATTAGGATTTGTATGCACCATTCACTGAAGTTAGTTTTCAGTACTAGGAAACAAATATGTATTTCAGGTGGATGAATATTTCTGATTATCATCTTGTGAAAAGTGGATTATAAATCCACATACATGAACATGAATGAATTTAGAGAGTGTATATTAGACACATATATTTCATATTTTGAAAAATTTGGAGAGTATATCTATATCTATATCTATATCTATACACACACACACACACAAACACACACACACACACACACAACTCACAGACATTAAAAAGTACCAATATAAATGCCAATCGAAATTCATCAGTAAATATGTATCATCCACAAATGCAAAAATATTTATTTTACTGAACATGAGCTAATGAATAATGTTGTTCTACTAGGACGCTCTCGTATAAGTTGAATTTTCATTTCCAACAGCATTTAGGAGGAGTGAACTCTTCTCACAATTTGTATCTGCCAAGACAGCCACCTCACAAAAATGTACGTGTGATACCTGGTAGGATTCTATATATGCATATAAATATACATGTGTGAATAGACTACAGAAAAAGGAAACAAAAATTCACATATTTGTTAAGTTTAAAACACATGGAGAATATTTCAAATAAATTTGACTAGATTTATAACTACTACCTTATATAATGCAAATGTCAAGTCCAACTATACAACATGTCTCCTCTGAAGTACTTGTATTTCTAATGTGTTGGGTTAATTTTCTCCATTATATTAGGATGAATAGTCTGAGTCTACTAGGTATGGGTTAGTGTCAGGGATTCAGTATTTCGAATGGAAAATTGGAAAATGAATCCAATGTGTATGTAAATATATGCTGCACAAATATCCTCCCGCTCTCATCCAGAACAATGCCTTGACATTACCTTCAACCCAAGTAAGACACAATTAGAGGGGAAGAGTTACAAAATCAGTGAATACATATCTGGAATGGAAAATGCTCAGGAGTTCACAACCTTGGAGGTGGTAGAGGAGTTTCCAAAACTAAGGGACAGGGTAAACCCTCCACAAACATGGAGCTCTGCTGGCCTAAAAACTTTTTGAGAAACTGCCTCTGAGCTTCCACACTTGAAATATATGTTGTTTTCAGGAGATTTGGCTTCCTCTGTAGTGAGAACATCAAAGCTGGGTCTGCATCTATGTGACCTGGAGGACATGGTTTCTTATTTTCCAATGAACAAGATGAAGCAGTGCTGAATCCTCTCTTTGTAGGTAAACTGAGGCCACTGGGGACTAAGTGTCTCTCCGTGTGGACTGTGAAGCCATTTGGTCCTCTTCCACTTTTTGTGGTGTTTTTGCTGCTGCACTGTGAGTTTGGTATTTGTTTCACAAAATACTAGGAGCTAAACTGGGACACAGTGCTGGAGGGAGTTCTGTCACGTGTGGTGGGTCAGGGTCTGCAAGAGAATGCAACAACTAGGCTCCTATCTCTCACAGCTTGCCCCATTGCCCCCTTGTCCATATCAACCTGATTCTTAATTTTCCTCTGAAAACTCTCCATATAACAAGATGCCTTTACATATAAGGGTCTGTTGGCTGCACCATGTCAGTTACAAGCCATTTGGAATCCAATGGTAGATCCACATGGCCCTACCACGGATGTTTTATCAAACACCTCCCCACCACTGCTCTAGACCCACTACTCAGCAGGCTCCAAATTTCTGGCATCTCTGTTCTACACCATTTTCATGAAACTCAGTAAATCAAGGCACTGTCTGGTATACTCATGATCAGCAACAGGACATCCAATGTTTCTCCAGTGCCACCTGGTCATAGGAATTTCAAAAATTTCATGGTATTTATCTAGCCATTTTTCAAGCATGAAGTTGGAGGCACTGTGGGTTTCAGTTCATTCAGCAAACTTTAAATGGTGAGGAAGCTCATTTCAATGAAATCTCTGGAGAACTCTCACAGGCACGGCTTCCCAAAGAGTGGACAAAAGGTCACATTATGCCAGGCCCATTGAGGTCTACAATGTGAGGTCCATGTGTGTTTTGACTCTCAACTATGGCTGCCATTTCTTTAAGAATAAAATCATGTGATATCCTTGCTGAGATTCCCAGGCCTCTGTGGAAATCCACTTCGGCCCTAGGTCTCAGGTTCCAAGAGCGACTTTCATGCGTGGCCTCTTAAAATCCCAACAAAATTCATGGCAATGCTTCTCTGAGTTCAGTTCCAAAACCCAGTCTCTAAGGGGAATCACACCAGAGTTCAAGCCCACGTGGACCCAGTCATTTTTTCCAATGCCACACAAATGACCAAAATTAAAACCAAAACACTCCCACATGGCCCTCATCTTATTTCATATAGTCAATCATCTTAACCTCTGGCTGGAGGTTTCCATGAGGGGCGCAGCCCAAGACAGCGTCCAAAATCAGCTCGTTTGCCCCTCATTTGTCTAAAGTCAGGGTAGCCTGGACACCGTTTCTGTGAACCAGGAGTGAACAAATAAGCCTGCCGTTAATACTTCTGTGTTTCTCCAATTTGAGGCCTACTGATTTTAGGTATCGATTCTTTAGGTGATTTAGAGTCATGCGAAAACACAAGTACCTCTGCAGGGCTTTGAAGAACTCATTTGACCCAAAGAATCCCTATTGTCATTTGATGGAGTGCAGGAACCTAACAGAGGAAGGCAAGAGACTTCATCCACAATGAATGAAATTTTTTGCCATTTTGGTTTTGGAAGCTCACATGGGATCATTCTTAAGATCCATCAGGTGCTGAGAATCTAAGTCACAGCCACACACAGGCCCAAGAGGCTGATAAAGACACATCCCTTTCCAAAGCAATTAAGCAAAGAGCCACAGGTGAGGCCCATTTATTTCCATTTGAAAACTGTTTTCATCAGGCTTCACAAAGGGGTGGCCTGAGGCAAAGACCTTCCTGACATTCAGTGCAACACAACAATAAGTAAGCAAAAGGCCCAAAGCAGGGTTTCTGCACTGAGACTTTCCTGGTCACACTGATATCTGAGTTTTCTGAGATGCTCGCCATTCTCTTCAGCTATCCAGTACATGGCCATGTCACAGAGCTTGGAGGTGGTACATATTTTGGACACAAATCCATGAGCCTATTCTGGCGAGTGGCCAGAATTCAGGAAGAGAACTACAACTTAGAAAGAAAGCAGGTGTTGCACATCGATAAGACAAGCTGCAGTCCATTCATATATTGGGCATGGGAAGATTTATACTAGACAGGACACATCCATTAATGCATTCTCTTTTCTAATGTCTACAACAACGGACACAGTGGGATACACAGAAACAGAAACACTCGCCGTGTCAAATGACTTACTAGAAACTGTCCACTCCAAACCAAACAAACCGCCTTTTCTATCTATTCTCAGAACATGAGACAAAACAACAAACCCACACCCACTCCCACAAAGGCACCTCCTTCCCCCAAGTACGTCTGTGACTATCCGGAGTGTCCTCTGACTGGTGGGCCATACTATGTTCCCCCGAAATGGCCTGTCTTCTCTCAGATCTTGTTTCCTTGACCAACTCTGTGAAGATGTCAGGAAAAAGTGGTTAGCCACTACCTGTTTTCTCAGGAAAGGTCCACCTTCAGAGCTCTCCTGGCATTTGGCCATCCTCACATCATTAGGTACCAAGAAAACTGACTCTGTCCTTGGTAAATCCAAACAAGTGAGCCCACTGGGACTGGGACTGGGACTGCCTCTGGGTGCCTGGCTTCTTGGATACCAAGTTCAGAGAGTTCCATCACCAAGGAAATGAGGTATGTCACATTCTTTGGAACTGAATGAGGTCACTGCCTTGGCAACCACTTTGTCCTAACAGTTGCTTCCAAGGGTAACATAAGATGGAGGTTGCCCCTACTTCCTGTGACACTTTCATAAGGTAGAATGTATATCACCATTGGCACCCGGGAACAGCTCTCCACTCAGCCCTGGTTTGGTCCATCTTCTGTACAATAAGAAGAGAGAGAGGCAGATTCAGACACATCCCTTCATCCTGACCAGGTTGTTTGCCATGGAAGATGACTTTTGCTCTCTCTGGTGCTTCATACCTGCCTACAACTTCTCCAGGTATCATTTGTGCATGGACATTTGAGGTTCTCATCAGGTGGAAGGTCCCCAACTTTTCTGTATTGTAAGAACCACTCTGTCCCTGCTCTTCTGTAAAATGATTGAGGGAACAGTGTATACTTGGGGTTAAAAACAGGTTTGATTTGGGTTACGAGTGATTCTGTGTGATGAATAATGGTATTAGGAACCTGCAATATTTACAAGAATATAGAGGTGAAATATAAGTAGGAAAACAGAAATCTAGGTATGATTTGAAGCCCAGAAGGATTTTGCCCTTGATTGGGATACTTAGCTTTGAATGATGTTCTGCAAAGATGCCTCAGATAATTCGATATACAATGGCATAGGACCTTGTACATTGGATGATTGAATTTAGAGAGAACATCCAGTCAAAAAGGGATATTCAATAGGATTAGGAAGATAGTCGGTAGGTTTAGGAAGAAGAGTGAGTATAGAATTTGGACCAAAAGTTCTTTAGCAATAGACTTTCGGTTGTTGAGTGAATGTAAATGTCAGCACATATGAAGAGTCAGTCACTATGTTGAACTGGGGAAAATATGTAGAAAAGCAGATATCAATAGAAATATTAGGAAATCAGGCAAAGTATAAAGTGAGTGATAGAATTAGACATTTTCAACAGGGTTGAGTTTGAATATATAAATTAGGAAAAAAACAAATATGTAGTCACCAATAGGATTGACAATTGACAGCATTAGGCAACCTGGACATGGATGTTTTTAGAAATCCATGTTCACTTTCCATTTAGGCTTTGGTACAATCATAAGTGTGACCTTTCCATTTTTTGTCAGGAATATTACTGTGATAATGAGGTGACATGAGTATTTCTTTCACCATTTCTGGGAGCAATATATTGAAGATGTAAAATGAGAATCGGGGTTACAAAGAGGTTTACCCTGTTTCTAGGAATATAGAGAAAAAGCATGAATAGACCATACTGTGAATAAATAATATAACTTTTTTGAACTTTAAATAATGAACTGAACTGATATCTGAAAAATTAAAGGAAATCGTATATTGATATACAATCATTCATTCCAACTAGGTATATATGTAATGGAAATATTTGTGTTTTGGTTTATCATGAAGAGTGTGTGACGTTTGCTTCAAAATGATTATGGAAATTCAAAATAATGTGTTTGGAAAGAAGTCTCATGAAAAGACCAGTCAAGAAACCCTGACAATACATGTGTTCTGAAGCAAGAAGTGGTGAAAGTTGAAACAAATGCTTATTAATTTGTGAACTTGTGGATGAAATGTATATCCTGTGATGTGCAAAAACTGAAGAAACAATAATGACCAGTGTCGAATACAAATGAATGACAAATTACATATCATGTCCCATAGGAGTCTACTTGCATTGATGTTAGACTGCTTCAGTTACTGTAGAATAATTAGGATTTGTATGCACCATTCACTGAAGTTAGTTTTCAGTACTAGGAAACAAATATGTATTTCAGGTGGATGAATATTTCTGATTATCATCTTGTGAAAAGTGGATTATAAATCCACATACATGAACATGAATGAATTTAGAGAGTGTATATTAGACACATATATTTCATATTTTAAAAAATTTGGAGAGTATATCTATATCTATATCTATATCTATACAAACACACACACACACACACACACACACACACAACTCACAGACATTAAAAAGTGCCAATATAAATGCCAATCGAAATTCATCAGTAAATATGTATCATCCACAAATGCAAAAGTATTTATTTTACTGAACATGAGCTAATGAATAATGTTGTTCTACTAGGACGCTCTCCTATAAGTTGAATTTTCATTTCCAACAGCATTTAGGAGGAGTGAACTCTTCTCACAATTTGTATCTGCCAAGACAGCCACCTCACAAAAATGTACGTGTGATACCTGGTAGGATTCTATATATGCATATAAATATACATGTGTGAATAGACTACAGAAAAAGGAAACAAAAATTCACATATTTGTTAAGTTTAAAACACATGGAGAATATTTCAAATAAATTTGACTAGATTTATAACTACTACCTTATATAATGCAAATGTCAAGTCCAACTATACAACATGTCTCCTCTGAAGTACTTGTATTTCTAATGTGTTGGGTTAATTTTCTCCATTATATTAGGATGAATAGTCTGAGTCTACTAGGTATGGGTTAGTGTCAGGGATTCAGTATTTCGAATGGAAAATTGGAAAATGAATCCAATGTGTATGTAAATATATGCTGCACAAATATCCTCCCGCTCTCATCCAGAACAATGCCTTGACATTACCTTCACCCCAAGTAAGACACAATTAGAGGAGAAGAGTTACAAAATCAGTGAATACATATCTGGAATGGAAAATGCTCAGGAGTTCACAACCTTGGAGGTGGTAGAGGAGTTTCCAAAACTAAGGGACAGGGTAAACCCTCCACAAACATGGAGCTCTGCTGGCCTAAAAACTTTTTGAGAAACTGCCTCTGAGCTTCCACACTTGAAATATATGTTGTTTTCAGGAGATTTGGCTTCCTCTGTAGTGAGAACATCAAAGCTGGGTCTGCATCTATGTGACCTGGAGGACATGGTTTCTTATTTTCCAATGAACAAGATGAAGCAGTGCTGAATCCTCTCTTTGTAGGTAAACTGAAGCCACTGGGGACTAAGTGTCTCCCCGTGTGGACTGTGAAGCCATTTGGTCCTCTTCCACTTTTTGTGGAGTTTTTGCTGCTGCACTGTGAGTTTGGTATTTGTTACACGAAATACTAGGAGCTAAACTGGGACACAGTGCTGGAGGGAGTTCTGTCACGTGTGGTGGGTCAGGGTCTGCAAGAGAATGCACCAACTAGGCTCCTATCTCTCACAGCTTGCCCCATTGCCCCCTTGTCCATATCAACCTGATTCTTAATTTTCCTCTGAAAACTCTCCATATAACAAGATGCCTTTACATATAAGGGTCTGTTGGCTGCACCATGTCAGTTACAAGCCATTTGGAATCCAATGGTAGATCCACATGGCCCTACCACGGATGTTTTATCAAACACCTCCCCACCACTGCTCTAGACCCACTACTCAGCAGGCTCCAAATTTCTGGCAACTCTGTTCTACACCATTTTCATGAAACTCAGTAAATCAAGGCACTGTCTGGTATACTCATGATCAGCAACAGGACATCCAATGTTTCTCCAGTGCCACCTGGTCATAGGAATTTCAAAAATTTCATGGTATTTATCTAGCCATTTTTCAAGCATGAAGTTGGAGGCACTGTGGGTTTCAGTTCATTCAGCAAACATTAAATGGTGAGGAAGCTCATTCCAATGAAATCTCTGGAGAACTCTCACAGGCATGGCTTCCCAAAGAGTGGACAAAAGGTCACATTAGGCCAGGCCCATTGAGGTCTACAATGTGAGGTCCATGTGTGTTTTGACTCTCAACTATGGCTGCCATTTCTTTAAGAATAAAATCATGTGATATCCTTGCTGAGATTCCCAGGCCTCTGTGGAAATTCACCCGGGGCCTAGGTCTCAGTTTCCAAGAGCGACTTTCATGCGTGGCCTCTTAAAATCCCAACAAAATTCATGGCAATGCTTCTCTGAGTTCAGTTCCAAAGCCCAGTCTCTAAGGGGAATCACACCAGAGTTCAAGCCCACGTGGACCCAGTCATTTTTTCCAATGCCACACAAATGACCAAAATTAAAACCAAAACACTCCCACATGGCCCTCATCTTATTTCATATAGTCAATCATCTTAACCTCTGGCTGGAGGTTTCCATGAGGGGCGCAGCCCAAGACAGTGTCCAAAATCAGCTCGTTTGCCCCTCATTTGTCTAAAGTCAGGGTAGCCTGGACACCGTTTCTGTGAACCAGGAGTGAACAAATAAGCCTGCCGTTAATACTTCTGTGTTTCTCCAATTTGAGGCCTACTGATTTTAGGTATCGATTCTTTAGGTGATTTAGAGTCATGCGAAAACACAAGTACCTCTGCAGGGCTTTGAAGAACTCATTTGACCCAAAGAATCCCTATTGTCATTTGATGGAGTGCAGGAACCTAACAGAGGAAGGCAAGAGACTTCATCCACAATGAATGAAATTTTTTGCCATTTTGGTTTTGGAAGCTCACATGGGATCATTCTTAAGATCCATCAGGTACTGAGAATCTAAGTCACAGCCACACACAGGCCCAAGAGGCTGATAAAGACACATCCCTTTCCAAAGCAATTAAGCAAAGAGCCACAGGTGAGGCCCATTTATTTCCATTTGAAAACTGTTTTCATCAGGCTTCACAAAGGGGTGGCCTGAGGCAAAGACCTTCCTGACATTCAGTGCAACACAACAATAAGTAAGCAAAAGGCCCAAAGCAGGGTTTCTGCACTGAGACTTTCCTGGTCACACTGATATCTGAGTTTTCTGAGATGCTCGCCATTCTCTTCAGCTATCCAGTACATGGCCATGTCACAGAGCTTGGAGGTGGTACATATTTTGGACACAAATCCATGAGCCTATTCTGGAGAGTGGCCAGAATTCAGGAAGAAAACTACAACTTAGAAAAATAGCAGGTGTTGCACATCGATAAGACAAGCTGCAGTCCATTCATATATTGGGCATGGGAAGATTTATACTAGACAGGACACATCCATTAATGCATTCTCTTTTCTAATGTCTACAACAACGGACACAGTGGGATACACAGAAACAGAAACACTCGCCGTGTCAAATGACTTACTAGAAACTGTCCACTCCAAACCAAACAAACCGCCTATCCTATCTATTCTCAGAACATGAGACAAAACAACAAACCCACACCCACTCCCACAAAGGCACCTCCTTCCCCCAAGTAGGTCTGTGACTATCCGGAGTGTCCTCTGACTGGTGGGCCATACTATGTTTCCCCGAAATGGCCTGTCTTCTCTCAGATCTTGTTTCCTTGACCAACTCTGTGAAGATGTCAGGAAAAAGTGGTTAGCCACTACCTGTTTTCTCAGGAAAGGTCCATCTTCAGAGCTCTCCTGGCATTTGGCCATCCTCACATCATTAGGTACCAAGAAAACTGACTCTGTCCTTGGTAAATCCAAACAAGTGAGCCCACTGGGACTGGGACTGGGACTGCCTCTGGGTGCCTGGCTTCTTGGATACCAAGTTCAGAGAGTTCCATCACCAAGGAAATGAGGTATGTCACATTCTTTGGAACTGAATGAGGTCACTGCCTTGGCAACCACTTTGTCCTAACAGTTGCTTCCAAGGGTAACATAAGATGGAGGTTGCCCCTACTTCCGGTGACACTTTCATAAGGTAGAATGTATATCAGCATTGGCACCCGGGAACAGCTCTCCACTCAGCCCTGGTTTGGTCCATCTTCTGTTCAATAAGAAGAGAGAGAGGCAGATTCAGACACATCCCTTCATCCTGACCAGGTTGTTTGCCATGGAAGATGACTTTTGCTCTCTCAGGTGCTTCATACCTGCCTACAACTTCTCCAGGTATCATTTGTGCATGGACATTTGAGGTTCTCATCAGGTGGAAGGTCCCCAACTTTCCTGTATTGTAAGAACCACTCTGTCCCTGCTCTTCTGTAAAATGATTGAGGGAACAGTGTATATTTGGGGTTAAAAACAGGTTTGATTTGGGTTACGAGTGATTCTGTGTGATGAATAATGGTATTGGGAACCTGCAATATTTACAAGAATATAGAGGTGAAATATAAGTAGGAAAACAGAAATCTAGGTATGATTTGAAGCCCAGAAGGGTTTTGCCCTTGATTGGGATACTTAGCTTTGAATGATGTTCTGCAAAGATGCCTCAGATAATTCGATATACAATGGCATAGGACCTTGTACATTGGATGATTGAATTTAGAGAGAACATCCAGTCAAAAAGGGATATTCAATAGGATTAGGAAGATAGTCGGTAGGTTTAGGAAGAAGAGTGAGTATAGAATTTGGACCAAAAGTTCTTTAGCAATAGACTTTCGGTTGTTGAGTGAATGTAAATGTCAGCACATATGAAGAGTCAGTCACTATGTTGAACTGGGGAAAATATGTAGAAAAGCAGATATCAATAGAAATATTAGGAAATCAGGCAAAGTATAAAGTGAGTGATAGAATTAGACATTTTCAACAGGGTTGAGTTTGAATATATAAATTAGGAAAAAAACAAATATGTAGTCACCAATAGGATTGACAATTGACAGCATTAGGCAACCTGGACATGGATGTTTTTAGAAATCCATGTTCACTTTCCATTTAGGCTTTGGTACAATCATAAGTGTGACCTTTCCATTTTTTGTCCAGAATATTACTGTGATAATGAGGTGACATGAGTATTTCTTTCACCATTTCTGGGAGCAATATATTGAAGATGTAAAATGAGAATCGGGGTTACAAAGAGGTGTACCCTGTTTCTAGGAATATAGAGAAAAAGCATGAATAGACCATACTGTGAATAAATAATATAACTTTTTTGAACTTTAAATAATGAACTGAACTGATATCTGAAAAATTAAAGGAAATCGTATATTGATATACAATCATTCATTCCAACCAGGTATATATGTAATGGAAATATTTGTGTTTTGGTTTATCATGAAGAGTGTGTGACGTTTGCTTCAAAATGATTATGGAAATTCAAAATAATGTGTTTGGAAAGAAGTCTCATGAAAAGACCAGTCAAGAAACCCTGACAATACATGTGTTCTGAAGCAAGAAGTGGTGAAAGTTGAAACAAATGCTTATTAATTTGTGAACTTGTGGATGAAATGTATATCCTGTGATGTGCAAAAACTGAAGAAACAATAATGTACCAGTGTCGAATACAAATGAATGACAAATTACATATCATGTCCCATAGGAGTCTACTTGCATTGATGTTAGACTGGGTCAGTTACTGTAGAATAATTAGGATTTGTATGCACCATTCACTGAAGTTAGTTTTCAGTACTAGGAAACAAATATGTATTTCAGGTGGATGAATATTTCTGATTATCATCTTGTGAAAAGTGGATTATAAATCCACATACATGAACATGAATGAATTTAGAGAGTGTATATTAGACACATATATTTCATATTTTGAAAAATTTGGAGAGTATATCTATATCTATATCTATATCTATACACACACACACACACACACACACACACACAACTCACAGACATTAAAAAGTACCAATATAAATGCCAATCGAAATTCATCAGTAAATATGTATCATCCACAAATGCAAAAATATTTATTTTACTGAACATGAGCTAATGAATAATGTTGTTCTACTAGGACGCTCTCCTATAAGTTGAATTTTCATTTCCAACAGCATTTAGGAGGAGTGAACTCTTCTCACAATTTGTATCTGCCAAGACAGCCACCTCACAAAAATGTACGTGTGATACCTGGTAGGATTCTATATATGCATATAAATATACATGTGTGAATAGACTACAGAAAAAGGAAACAAAAATTCACATATTTGTTAAGTTTAAAACACATGGAGAATATTTCAAATAAATTTGACTAGATTTATAACTCCTACCTTATATAATGCAAATGTCAAGTCCAACTATACAACATGTCTCCTCTGAAGTACTTGTATTTCTAATGTGTTGGGTTAATTTTCTCCATTATATTAGGATGAATAGTCTGAGTCTACTAGGTATGGGTTAGTGTCAGGGATTCAGTATTTCGAATGGAAAATTGGAAAATGAATCCAATGTGTATGTAAATATATGCTGCACAAATATCCTCCCGCTCTCATCCAGAACAATGCCTTGACATTACCTTCACCCCAAGTAAGACACAATTAGAGGGGAAGAGTTACAAAATCAGTGAATACATATCTGGAATGGAAAATGCTCAGGAGTTCACAACCTTGGAGGTGGTAGAGGAGTTTCCAAAACTAAGGGACAGGGTAAACCCTCCACAAACATGGAGCTCTGCTGGCCTAAAAACTTTTTGAGAAACTGCCTCTGAGCTTCCACACTTGAAATATATGTTGTTTTCAGGAGATTTGGCTTCCTCTGTAGTGAGAACATCAAAGCTGGGTCTGCATCTATGTGACCTGGAGGACATGGTTTCTTATTTTCCAATGAACAAGATGAAGCAGTGCTGAATCCTCTCTTTGTAGGTAAACTGAGGCCACTGGGGACTAAGTGTCTCCCCGTGTGGACTGTGAAGCCATTTGGTCCTCTTCCACTTTTTGTGGTGTTTTTGCTGCTGCACTGTGAGTTTGGTATTTGTTTCACAAAATACTAGGAGCTAAACTGGGACACAGTGCTGGAGGGAGTTCTGTCACGTGTGGTGGGTCAGGGTCTGCAAGAGAATGCACCAACTAGGCTCCTATCTCTCACAGCTTGCCCCATTGCCCCCTTGTCCATATCAACCTGATTCTTAATTTTCCTCTGAAAACTCTCCATATAACAAGATGCCTTTACATATAAGGGTCTGTTGGCTGCACCATGTCAGTTACAAGCCATTTGGAATCCAATGGTAGATCCACATGGCCCTACCACGGATGTTTTATCAAACACCTCCCCACCACTGCTCTAGACCCACTACTCAGCAGGCTCCAAATTTCTGGCATCTCTGTTCTACACCATTTTCATGAAACTCAGTAAATCAAGGCACTGTCTGGTATACTCATGATCAGCAACAGGACATCCAATGTTTCTCCAGTGCCACCTGGTCATAGGAATTTCAAAAATTTCATGGTATTTATCTAGCCATTTTTCAAGCATGAAGTTGGAGGCACTGTGGGTTTCAGTTCATTCAGCAAACTTTAAATGGTGAGGAAGCTCATTTCAATGAAATCTCTGGAGAACTCTCACAGGCACGGCTTCCCAAAGAGTGGACAAAAGGTCACATTAGGCCAGGCCCATTGAGGTCTACAATGTGAGGTCCATGTGTGTTTTGACTCTCAACTATGGCTGCCATTTCTTTAAGAATAAAATCATGTGATATCCTTGCTGAGATTCCCAGGCCTCTGTAAAAATCCACTTGGGGCCTAGGTCTCAGGTTCCAAGAGCGACTTTCATGCGTGGCCTCTTAAAATCCCAACAAAATTTATGGCAATGCTTCTCTGAGTTCAGTTCCAAAACCCAGTCTCTAAGGGGAATCACACCAGAGTTCAAGCCCACGTGGACCCAGTCATTTTTTCCAATGCCACACAAATGACCAAAATTAAAACCAAAACACTCCCACATGGCCCTCATCTTATTTCATATAGTCAATCATCTTAACCTCTGGCTGGAGGTTTCCATGAGGGGCGCAGCCCAAGACAGTGTCCAAAATCAGCTCGTTTGCCCCTCATTTGTCTAAAGTCAGGGTAGCCTGGACACCGTTTCTGTGAACCAGGAGTGAACAAATAAGCCTGCCGTTAATACTTCTGTGTTTCTCCAATTTGAGGCCTACTGATTTTAGGTATCGATTCTTTAGGTGATTTAGAGTCATGCGAAAACACAAGTACCTCTGCAGGGCTTTGAAGAACTCATTTGACCCAAAGAATCCCTATTGTCATTTGATGGAGTGCAGGAACCTAACAGAGGAAGGCAAGAGACTTCATCCACAATGAATGAAATTTTTTGCCATTTTGGTTTTGGAAGCTCACATGGGATCATTCTTAAGATCCATCAGGTGCTGAGAATCTAAGTCACAGCCACACACAGGCCCAAGAGGCTGATAAAGACACATCCCTTTCCAAAGCAATTAAGCAAAGAGCCACAGGTGAGGCCCATTCATTTCCATTTGAAAACTGTTTTCATCAGGCTTCACAAAGGGGTGGCCTGAGGCAAAGACCTTCCTGACATTCAGTGCAACACAACAATAAGTAAGCAAAAGGCCCAAAGCAGGGTTTCTGCACTGAGACTTTCCTGGTCACACTGATATCTGAGTTTTCTGAGATGCTCGCCATTCTCTTCAGCTATCCAGTACATGGCCATGTCACAGAGCTTGGAGGTGGTACATATTTTGGACACAAATCCATGAGCCTATTCTGGAGAGTGGCCAGAATTCAGGAAGAGAACTACAACTTAGAAAGATAGCAGGTGTTGCACATCGATAAGACAAGCTGCAGTCCATTCATATATTGGGCATGGGAAGATTTATACTAGACAGGACACATCCATTAATGCATTCTCTTTTCTAATGTCTACAACAACGGACACAGTGTGATACACAGAAAGAGAAACACTCGCCGTGTCAAATGACTTACTAGAAACTGTCCATTCCAAACCAAACAAACCGCCTTTTCTATCTATTCTCAGAACATGAGACAAAACAACAAACCCACACCCACTCCCACAAAGGCACCTCCTTCCCCCAAGTACGTCTGTGACTATCCGGAGTGTCCTCTGACTGGTGGGCCATACTATGTTCCCCCGAAATGGCCTGTCTTCTCTCAGATCTTGTTTCCTTGACCAACTCTGTGAAGATGTCAGGAAAAAGTGGTTAGCCACTACCTGTTTTCTCAGGAAAGGTCCATCTTCAGAGCTCTCCTGGCATTTGGCCATCCTCACATTATTAGGTACCAAGAAAACTGACTCTGTCCTTGGTAAATCCAAACAAGTGAGCCCACTGGGACTGGGACTGGGACTGCCTCTGGGTGCCTGGCTTCTTGGATACCAAGTTCAGAGAGTTCCATCACCAAGGAAATGAGGTATGTCACATTCTTTGGAACTGAATGAGGTCACTGCCTTGGCAACCACTTTGTCCTAACAGTTGCTTCCAAGGGTAACATAAGATGGAGGTTGCCCCTACTTCCTGTGACACTTTCATAAGGTAGAATGTATATCACCATTGGCACCCGGGAACAGCTCTCCACTCAGCCCTGGTTTGGTCCATCTTCTGTACAATAAGAAGAGAGAGAGGCAGATTCAGACACATCCCTTCATCCTGACCAGGTTGTTTGCCATGGAAGATGACTTTTGCTCTCTCAGGTGCTTCATACCTGCCTACAACTTCTCCAGGTATCATTTGTGCATGGACATTTGAGGTTCTCATCAGGTGGAAGGTCCCCAACTTTCCTGTATTGTAAGAACCACTCTGTCCCTGCTCTTCTGTGAAATGATTGAGGGAACAGTGTATACTTGGGGTTAAAAACAGGTTTGATTTGGGTTACGAGTGATTCTGTGTGATGAATAATGGTATTGGGAACCTGCAATATTTACAAGAATATAGAGGTGAAATATAAGTAGGAAAACAGAAATCTAGGTATGATTTGAAGCCCAGAAGGGTTTTGCCCTTGATTGGGATACTTAGCTTTGAATGATGTTCTGCAAAGATGCCTCAGATATATCGATATACAATGGCATAGGACATTGTACATTGGATGATTGAATTTAGAGAGAACATCCAGTCAAAAAGGGATATTCAATAGGATTAGGAAGATAGTCGGTAGGTTTAGGAAGAAGAGTGAGTATAGAATTTGGACCAAAAGTTCTTTAGCAATAGACTTTCGGTTGTTGAGTGAATGTAAATGTCAGCACATATGAAGAGTCAGTCACTATGTTGAACTGGGGAAAATATGTAGAAAAGCAGATATCAATAGAAATATTAGGAAATCAGGCAAAGTATAAAGTGAGTGATAGAATTAGACATTTTCAACAGGGTTGAGTTTGAATATATAAATTAGGAAAAAAACAAATATGTAGTCACCAATAGGATTGACAATTGACAGCATTAGGCAACCTGGACATGGATGTTTTTAGAAATCCATGTTCACTTTCCATTTAGGCTTTGGTACAATCATAAGTGTGACCTTTCCATTTTTTGTCCAGAATACTACTGTGATAATGAGGTGACATGAGTATTTCTTTCACCATTTCTGGGAGCAATATATTGAAGATGTAAAATGAGAATCGGGGTTACAAAGAGGTTTACCCTGTTTCTAGGAATATAGAGAAAAAGCATGAATAGACCATACTGTGAATAAATAATATAACTTTTTTGAACTTTAAATAATGAACTGAACTGATATCTGAAAAATTAAAGGAAATCGTATATTGATATACAATCATTCATTCCAACCAGGTATATATGTAATGGAAATATTTGTGTTTTGGTTTATCATGAAGAGTGTGTGACGTTTGCTTCAAAATGATTATGGAAATTCAAAATAATGTGTTTGGAAAGAAGTCTCATGAAAAGACCAGTCAAGAAACCCTGACAATACATGTGTTCTGAAGCAAGAAGTGGTGAAAGTTGAAACAAATGCTTATTAAATTGTGAACTTGTGGATGAAATGTATATCCTGTGATGTGCAAAAACTGAAGAAACAATAATGACCAGTGTCGAATACAAATGAATGACAAATTACATATCATGTCCCATAGGAGACTACTTGCATTGATGTTAGACTGGGTCAGTTACTGTAGAATAATTAGGATTTGTATGCACCATTCACTGAAGTTAGTTTTCAGTACTAGGAAACAAATATGTATTTCAGGTGGATGAATATTTCTGATTATCATCTTGTGAAAAGTGGATTATAAATCCACATACATGAACATGAATGAATTTAGAGAGTGTATATTAGACACATATATTTCATATTTTGAAAAATTTGGAGAGTATATCTATATCTATATCTATATCTATACACACACACACACACACACACACACACACACACACACAACTCACAGACATTAAAAAGTACCAATATAAATGCCAATCGAAATTCATCAGTAAATATGTATCATCCACAAATGCAAAAATATTTATTTTACTGAACATAAGCTAATGAATAATGTTGTTCTACTAGGACGCTCTCCTATAAGTTGAATTTTCATTTCCAACAGCATTTAGGAGGAGTGAACTCTTCTCACAATTTGTATCTGCCAAGACAGCCACCTCACAAAAATGTACGTGTGATACCTGGTAGGATTCTATATATGCATATAAATATACATGTGTGAATAGACTACAGAAAAAGGAAACAAAAATTCACATATTTGTTAAGTTTAAAACACATGGAGAATATTTCAAATAAATTTGACTAGATTTATAACTCCTACCTTATATAATGCAAATGTCAAGTCCAACTATACAACATGTCTCCTCTGAAGTACTTGTATTTCTAATGTGTTGGGTTAATTTTCTCCATTATATTAGGATGAATAGTCTGAGTCTACTAGGTATGGGTTAGTGTCAGGGATTCAGTATTTCGAATGGAAAATTGGAAAATGAATCCAATGTGTATGTAAATATATGCTGCACAAATATCCTCCCGCTCTCATCCAGAACAATGCCTTGACATTACCTTCACCCCAAGTAAGACACAATTAGAGGGGAAGAGTTACAAAATCAGTGAATACATATCTGGAATGGAAAATGCTCAGGAGTTCACAACCTTGGAGGTGGTAGAGGAGTTTCCAAAACTAAGGGACAGGGTAAACCCTCCACAAACATGGAGCTCTGCTGGCCTAAAAACTTTTTGAGAAACTGCCTCTGAGCTTCCACACTTGAAATATATGTTGTTTTCAGGAGATTTGGCTTCCTCTGTAGTGAGAACATCAAAGCTGGGTCTGCATCTATGTGACCTGGAGGACATGGTTTCTTATTTTCCAATGAACAAGATGAAGCAGTGCTGAATCCTCTCTTTGTAGGTAAACTGAGGCCACTGGGGACTAAGTGTCTCCCCGTGTGGACTGTGAAGCCATTTGGTCCTCTTCCACTTTTTGTGGTGTTTTGGCTGCTGCACTGTGAGTTTGGTATTTGTTTCACGAAATACTAGGAGCTAAACTGGGACACAGTGCTGGAGGGAGTTCTGTCACGTGTGGTGGGTCAGGGTCTGCAAGAGAATGCACCAACTAGGCTCCTATCTCTCACAGCTTGCCCCATTGCCCCCTTGTCCATATCAACCTGATTCTTAATTTTCCTCTGAAAACTCTCCATATAACAAGATGCCTTTACATATAAGGGTCTGTTGGCTGCACCATGTCAGTTACAAGCCATTTGGAATCCAATGGTAGATCCACATGGCCCTACCACGGATGTTTTATCAAACACCTCCCCACCACTGCTCTAGACCCACTACTCAGCAGGCTCCAAATTTCTGGCATCTCTGTTCTACACCATTTTCATGAAACTCAGTAAATCAAGGAACTGTCTGGTATACTCATGATCAGCAACAGGACATCCAATGTTTCTCCAGTGCCACCTGGTCATAGGAATTTCAAAAATTTCATGGTATTTATCTAGCCATTTTTCAAGCATGAAGTTGGAGGCACTGTGGGTTTCAGTTCATTCAGCAAACTTTAAATGGTGAGGAAGCTCATTTCAATGAAATCTCTGGAGAACTCTCACAGGCACGGCTTCCCAAAGAGTGGACAAAAGGTCACATTAGGCCAGGCCCATTGAGGTCTACAATGTGAGGTCCATGTGTGTTTTGACTCTCAACTATGGCTGCCATTTCTTTAAGAATAAAATCATGTGATATCCTTGCTGAGATTCCCAGGCCTCTGTGGAAATCCACTTGGGGCCTAGGTCTCAGTTTCCAAGAGCGACTTTCATGCGTGGCCTCTTAAAATCCCAACAAAATTTATGGCAATGCTTCTCTGAGTTCAGTTCCAAAACCCAGTCTCTAAGGGGAATCACACCAGAGTTCAAGCCCACGTGGACCCAGTCATTTTTTCCAATGCCACACAAATGACCAAAATTAAAACCAAAACACTCCCACATGGCCCTCATCTTATTTCATATAATCAATCATCTTAACCTCTGGCTGGAGGTTTCCATGAGGGGCGCAGCCCAAGACAGTGTCCAAATCAGCTCGTTTGCCCCTCATTTGTCTAAAGTCAGGGTAGCCTGGACACCGTTTCTGTGAACCAGGAGTGAACAAATAAGCCTGCCGTTAATACTTCTGTGTTTCTCCAATTTGAGGCCTACTGATTTTAGGTATCGATTCTTTAGGTGATTTAGAGTCATGCGAAAACACAAGTACCTCTGCAGGGCTTTGAAGAACTCATTTGACCCAAAGAATCCCTATTGTCATTTGATGGAGTGCAGGAACCTAACAGAGGAAGGCAAGAGACTTCATCCACAATGAATGAAATTTTTTGCCATTTTGGTTTTGGAAGCTCACATGGGATCATTCTTAAGATCCATCAGGTGCTGAGAATCTAAGTCACAGCCACACACAGGCCCAAGAGGCTGATAAAGACACATCCCTTTCCAAAGCAATTAAGCAAAGAGCCACAGGTGAGGCCCATTCATTTCCATTTGAAAACTGTTTTCATCAGGCTTCACAAAGGGGTGGCCTGAGGCAAAGACCTTCCTGACATTCAGTGCAACACAACAATAAGTAAGCAAAAGGCCCAAAGCAGGGTTTCTGCACTGAGACTTTCCTGGTCACACTGATATCTGAGTTTTCTGAGATGCTCGCCATTCTCTTCAGCTATCCAGTACATGGCCATGTCACAGAGCTTGGAGGTGGTACATATTTTGGACACAAATCCATGAGCCTATTCTGGAGAGTGGCCAGAATTCAGGAAGAAAACTACAACTTAGAAAGATAGCATGTGTTGCACTTCGATAAGACAAGCTGCAGTCCATTCATATATTGGGCATGGGAAGATTTATACTAGACAGGACACATCCATTAATGCATTCTCTTTTCTAATGTCTACAACAACGGACACAGTGGGATACACAGAAACAGAAACACTCGCCGTGTCAAATGACTTACTAGAAACTGTCCACTCCAAACCAAACAAACCGCCTTTCCTATCTATTCTGAGAACATGAGACAAAACAACAAACCCACACCCACTCCCACAAAGGCACCTCCTTCCCCCAAGTACCTCTGTGACTATCCGGAGTGTCCTCTGACTGGTGGGCCATACTATGTTCCCCCGAAATGGCCTGTCTTCTCTCAGATCTTGTTTCCTTGACCAACTCTGTGAAGATGTCAGGAAAAAGCGGTTAGCCACTACCTGTTTTCTCAGGAAAGGTCCATCTTCAGTGCTCTCCTGGCATTTGGCCATCCTCACATCATTAGGTACCAAGAAAACTGACTCTGTCCTTGGTAAATCCAAACAAGTGAGCCCACTGGGACTGGGACTGGGACTGCCTCTGGGTGCCTGGCTTCTTGGATACCAAGTTCAGAGAGTTCCATCACCAAGGAAATGAGGTTTGTCACATTCTTTGGAACTGAATGAGGTCACTGCCTTGGCAACCACTTTGTCCTAACAGTTGCTTCCAAGGGTAACATAAGATGGAGGTTGCCCCTACTTCCTGTGACACTTTCATAAGGTAGAATGTATATCACCATTGGCACCCGGGAACAGCTCTCCACTCAGCCCTGGTTTGGTCCATCTTCTGTACAATAAGAAGAGAGAGAGGCAGATTCAGACACATCCCTTCATCCTGACCAGGTTGTTTGCCATGGAAGATGACTTTTGCTCTCTCAGGTGCTTCATACCTGCCTACAACTTCTCCAGGTATCATTTGTGCATGGACATTTGAGGTTCTCATCAGGTGGAAGGTCCCCACCTTTCCTGTATTGTAAGAACCACTCTGTCCCTGCTCTTCTGTAAAATGATTGAGGGAACAGTGTATACTTGGGGTTAAAAACAGGTTTGATTTGGGTTACGAGTGATTCTGTGTGATGAATAATGGTATTGGGTACCTGCAATATTTACAAGAATATAGAGGTGAAATATAAGTAGGAAAACAGAAATCTAGGTATGATTTGAAGCCCAGAAGGGTTTTGCCCTTGATTGGGATACTTAGCTTTGAATGATGTTCTGCAAAGATGCCTCAGATAATTCGATATAAAATGGCATAGGACCTTGTACATTGGATGATTGAATTTAGAGAGAACATCCAGTCAAAAAGGGATATTCAATAGGATTAGGAAGATAGTCGGTAGGTTTAGGAAGAAGAGTGAGTATAGAATTTGGACCAAAAGTTCTTTAGCAATAGACTTTCGGTTGTTGAGTGAATGTAAATGTCAGCACATATGAAGAGTCAGTCACTATGTTGAACTGGGGAAAATATGTAGAAAAGCAGATATCAATAGAAATATTAGGAAATCAGGCAAAGTATAAAGTGAGTGATAGAATTAGACATTTTCAACAGGGTTGAGTTTGAATATATAAATTAGGAAAAAAACAAATATGTAGTCACCAATAGGATTGACAATTGACAGCATTAGGCAACCTGGACATGGATGTTTTTAGAAATCCATGTTCACTTTCCATTTAGGCTTTGGTACAATCATAAGTGTGACCTTTCCATTTTTTGTCCAGAATATTACTGTGATAATGAGGTGACATGAGTATTTCTTTCACCACTTCTGGGAGCAATATATTGAAGGTGTAAAATAAGAATCGGGGTTACAAAGAGGTGTACCCTGTTTCTAGGAATATAGAGAAAAATCATGAATAGACCATACTGTGAATAAATAATATAACTTTTTTGAACTTTAAATAATGAACTGAACTGATATCTGAAAAATTAAAGGAAATCGTATATTGATATACAATCATTCATTCCAACCAGGTATATATGTAATGGAAATATTTGTGTTTTGGTTTACCATGAAGAGTGTGTGACTTTTGCTTCAAAATGATTATGGAAATTCAAAATAATGTATTGGAAAGAAGTCTCATGAAAAGACCAGTCAAGAAACCCTGACAATACATGTGTTCTGAAGCAAGAAGTGGTGAAAGTTGAAACAAATGCTTATTAATTTGTGAACTTGTGGATGAAATGTATATCCTGTGATGTGCAAAAACTGAAGAAACAATAATGTACCAGTGTCGAATACAAATGAATGACAAATTACATATCATGTCCCAAAGGAGTCTACTTGCATTGATGTTAGACTGTGTCAGTTACTGTAGAATAATTAGGATTTGTATGCACCATTCACTGAAGTTAGTTTTCAGTACTAGGAAACAAATATGTATTTAAGGTGGATGAATATTTCTGATTATCATCTTGTGAAAAGTGGATTATAAATCCACATACATGAACATGAATGAATTTAGAGAGTGTATATTAGACACATATATTTCATATTTTGAAAATTTGGAGAGTATATCTATATCTATATCTATATCTATACACACACACACACACACACACACACACACACAACTAACAGACATTAAAAAGTACCAATATAAATGCCAATCGAAATTCATCAGTAAATATGTATCATCCACAAATGCAAAAATATTTATTTTACTGAACATGAGCTAATGAATAATGTTGTTCTACTAGGACGCTCTCCTATAAGTTGAATTTTCATTTCCAACAGCATTAAGGAGGAGTGAACTCTTCTCAAAATTTGTATCTGCCAAGACAGCCACCTCACAAAAATGTACGTGTGATACCTGGTAGGATTCTATATATGCATATAAATATACATGTGTGAATAGACTACAGAAAAAGGAAACAAAAATTCACATATTTGTTAAGTTTAAAACACATGGAGAATATTTCAAATAAATTTGACTAGATTTATAACTCCTACCTTATATAATGCAAATGTCAAGTCCAACTATACAACATGTCTCCTCTGAAGTACTTGTATTTCTAATGTGTTGGGTTAATTTTCTCCATTATATTAGGATGAATAGTCTGAGTCTACTAGGTATGGGTTAGTGTCAGGGATTCAGTATTTCGAATGGAAAATTGGAAAATGAATCCAATGTGTATGTAAATATATGCTGCACAAATATCCTCCCGCTCTCATCCAGAACAATGCCTTGACATTACCTTCACCCCAAGTAAGACACAATTAGAGGAGAAGAGTTACAAAATCAGTGAATACATATCTGGAATGGAAAATGCTCAGGAGTTCACAACCTTGGAGGTGGTAGAGGAGTTTCCAAAACTAAGGGACAGGGTAAACCCTCCACAAACATGGAGCTCTGCTGGCCTAAAAACTTTTTGAGAAACTGCCTCTGAGCTTCCACACTTGAAATATATGTTGTTTTCAGGAGATTTGGCTTCCTCTGTAGTGAGACCATCAAAGCTGGGTCTGCATCTATGTGACCTGGAGGACATGGTTTCTTATTTTCCAATGAACAAGATGAAGCAGTGCTGAATCCTCTCTTTGTAGGTAAACTGAGGCCACTGGGGACTAAGTGTCTCCCCGTGTGGACTGTGAAGCCATTTGGTCCTCTTCCACTTTTTGTGGTGTTTTGGCTGCTGCACTGTGAGTTTGGTATTTGTTTCACGAAATACTAGGAGCTAAACTGGGACACAGTGCTGGAGGGAGTTCTGTCACGTGTGGTGGGTCAGGGTCTGCAAGAGAATGCACCAACTAGGCTCCTATCTCTCACAGCTTGCCCCATTGCCCCCTTGTCCATATCAACCTGATTCTTAATTTTCCTCTGAAAACTCTCCATATAACAAGATGCCTTTACATATAAGGGTCTGTTGGCTGCACCATGTCAGTTACAAGCCATTTGGAATAAAATGGTAGATCCACATGGCCCTACCACGGATGTTTTATCAAACACCTCCCCACCACTGCTCTAGACCCACTACTCAGCAGGCTCCAAATTTCTGGCATCTCTGTTCTACACCATTTTCATGAAACTCAGTAAATCAAGGCACTGTCTGGTATACTCATGATCAGCAACAGGACATCCAATGTTTCTCCAGTGCCACCTGGTCATAGGAATTTCAAAAATTTCATGGTATTTATCTAGCCATTTTTCAAGCATGAAGTTGGAGGCACTGTGGGTTTCAGTTCATTCAGCAAACATTAAATGGCGAGGAAGCTCATTTCAATGAAATCTCTGGAGAACTCTCACAGGCATGGCTTCCCAAAGAGTGGACAAAATGTCACATTAGGCCAGGCCCATTGAGGTCTACAATGTGAGGTCCATGTGTGTTTTGACTCTCAACTATGGCTGCCATTTCTTTAAGAATAAAATCATGTGATATCCTTGCTGAGATTCCCAGGCCTCTGTGGAAATCCACCCAGGGCCTAGGTCTCAGTTTCCAAGAGCGACTTTCATGCATGGCCTCTTAAAATCCCAACAAAATTCATGGCAATGCTTCTGAGTTCAGTTCCAAAACCCAGTCTCTAAGGGGAATCACACCAGAGTTCAAGCCCACGTGGACCCAGTCATTTTTTCCAATGCCACACAAATGACCAAAATTAAAACCAAAACACTCCCACATGGCCCTCATCTTATTTCATATAGTCAATCATCTTAACCTCTGGCTGGAGGTTTCCATGAGGGGCGCAGCCCAAGACAGTGTCCAAAATCAGCTCGTTTGCCCCTCATTTGTCTAAAGTCAGGGTAGCCTGGACACCGTTTCTGTGAACCAGGAGTGAACAAATAAGCCTGCCGTTAATACTTCTGTGTTTCTCCAATTTGAGGCCTACTGATTTTAGGTATCGATTCTTTAGGTGATTTAGAGTCATGCGAAAACACAAGTACCTCTGCAGGGTTTTGAAGAACTCATTTGACCCAAAGAATCCCTATTGTCATTTGATGGAGTGCAGGAACCTAACAGAGGAAGGCAAGAGACTTCATCCACAATGAATGAAATTTTTTGCCATTTTGGTTTTGGAAGCTCACATGGGATCATTCTTAAGATCCATCAGGTGCTGAGAATCTAAGTCACAGCCACACACAGGCCCAAGAGGCTGATAAAGACACATCCCTTTCCAAAGCAATTAAGCAAAGAGCCACAGGTGAGGCCCATTCATTTCCATTTGAAAACTGTTTTCTTCAGGCTTCACAAAGGGGTGGCCTGAGGCAAAGACCTTCCTGACATTCAGTGCAACACAACAATAAGTAAGCAAAAGGCCCAAAGCAGGGTTTCTGCACTGAGACTTTCCTTGTCACACTGATATCTGAGTTTTCTGAGATGCTCGCCATTCTCTTCAGCTATCCAGTACATGGCCATGTCACAGAGCTTGGAGGTGGTACATATTTTGGACACAAATCCATGAGCCTATTCTGGAGAGTGGCCAGAATTCAGGAAGAAAACTACAGCTTAGAAAGATAGCATGTGTTGCACTTCGATAAGACAAGCTGCAGTCCATTCATATATTGGGAATGGGAAGATTTATACTAGACAGGACACATCCATTAATGCATTCTCTTTTCTAATGTCTACAACAACGGACACAGTGGGATACACAGAAACACTCGCCGTGTCAAATGACTTACTAGAAACTGTCCACTCCAAACCAAACAAACCACCTTTCCTATCTATTCTCAGAACATGAGACAAAACAACAAACCCACACCCACTCCCACAAAGGCACCTCCTTCCCCCAAGTAGGTCTGTGACTATCCGGAGTGTCCTCTGACTGGTGGGCCATACTATGTTCCCCCGAAATGGCCTGTCTTCTCTCAGATCTTGTTTCCTTGACCAACTTTGTGAAGATGTCAGGAAAAAGTGGTTAGCCACTACCTGTTTTCTCAGGAACGGTCCATCTTCAGAGCTCTCCTGGCATTTGGCCATCCTCACATCATTAGGTACCAAGAAAACTGACTCTGTCCTTGGTAAATCCAAACAAGTGAGCCCACTGGGACTGGGACTGGGACTGCCTCTGGGTGCCTGGCTTCTTGGATACCAAGTTCAGAGAGTTCCATCACCAAGGAAATGAGGTATGTCACATTCTTTGGAACTGAATGAGGTCACTGCCTTGGCAACCACTTTGTCCTAACAGTTGCTTCCAAGGGTAACATAAGATGGAGGTTGCCCCTACTTCCTGTGACACTTTCATAAGGTACAATGTATATCAACCATTGGCACCCGGGAACAGCTCTCCACTCAGGCTTGGTTTGGTCCATCTTCTCTACAATAAGAAGAGAGAGATTCAGATTCAGACACATCCCTTCATCCTGACCAGGTTGTTTGCAATGGAAGATGACTTTTGCTCTCTCAGGTGCTTCATACCTGCCTAGAACTTCTCCAGGTATCATTTGTGCATGGACATTTGGGAATCTCATCAGGTGGAAGGTCCCCAACTTTCCTGTATTTTAAGAACCACTCTGTCCCTGCTCTTCTGTAAAATGATTTAGGGAACGGTGTATACTTGGGGTTAAAAACTTGTTTGATTTGGGTTACGAGTGATTCTGTGTGATGAATAATGGTATTGGGAACCTGCAATATTTACAAGAATATAGAGGTGAAATATAAGTAGGAAAACAGAAATCTAGGTATGATTTGAAGCCCAGAAGGGTTTTGCCCTTGATTGGGATACTTAGCTTTGAATGATGTTCTGCAAAGATGCCTCAGATAATTCGATATACAATGGCATAGGACCTTGTACATTGGATGATTGAATTTAGAAGAGAACATCCAGTCAAAAAGGGATATTCAGTAGGATTAGGAAGATAGTCGGTAGGTTTAGGAAGAAGAGTGAGTATAGGATTTGGACCAAAAGTTCTTTAGCAATAGACTTTCGGTTGTTGAGTGAATGTAAATGTCAGCACATATGAAGAGTCAGTCACTATGTTGAACTGGGGAAAATATGTAGAAAAGCAGATATCAATAGAAACATTACGAAATCAGGCAAAGTATAAAGTGAGTGATAGAATTAGACATTTTCAACAGGGTTGAGTTTGAATATATAAATTAGGAAAAAAACAAATATGTAGTCACCAATAGGATTGACAATTGACAGCATTAGGCAACCTGGGCATGGATGTTTTTAGAAATCCATGTTCACTTTCCATTTAGGCTTTGGTACAATCATAAGTGTGACCTTTCCATTTTTTGTCCAGAATATTACTGTGATAATGAGGTGACATGAGTATTTCTTTCACCATTTCTGGGAGCAATATATTGAAGGTGTAAAATGAGAATCGCGGGTACAAAGAGGTGTACCCTGTTTCTAGGAACATAGAGAAAAAGCATGAATAGACCATACTGTGAATAAATAATATAACTTTTTTGAACTTTAAATAATGAATTAACTGATATCTGAAAAATTAAAGGAAATCATATATTGATATACAATCATTCATTCCAACCAGGTATATATCTAATGGAAATATTAGTGTTTTGGTTTATTATGAAGAGTGTGTGAGTTTTGCTTCAAAATGATTATGGAAATTCAAAATAATGTGTTTGGAAAGAAGTCTCATGAAAAGACCAGTCAAGAAACCCTGACAATACATGTGTTCTGAAGCAAGATGATTAAAGTTGAAACAAATGCTTATTAATTTGTGAACTTGTGGATGAAATGTATATCCTGTGATGTGCAAAAACTGAAGAAACAATAATGTACCAGTGTCGAATACAAATGAATGACAAATTACATATCATGTCCCTTAGGAGTCTACTTGCATTGATGTTAGACTGGGTCAGTTACTGTAGAATAATTAGGATTTGTATGCACCATTCACTGAAGTTAGTTTTCAGTACTAGGAAACAAATATGTATTTCAGGTGGATGAATATTTCTGATTATCATCTTGTGAAAAGTTGATTATAAATCCACATACATGAACATGAATGAATTTAGAGTGTGTATATTAGACACATATATTTCATATTTTGAAAAATTTGCAGAGTATATCTATATCTATATCTATATCTATATATATACACACACACACACACACACACACACACACACAACACTCACAGACATTAAAAAGTACCAATATAAATGCCAATCGAAATTCATCAGTAAATATGTATCATCCACAAATGCAAAAATATTTATTTTACTGAACATGAGTTAATGTATAATGTTGTTCTACTAGGACTCTCTCCTATAGGTTGAATTTTCATTTCCAACAGCATTTAGGAGGAGTGAACTCTTCTCACAATTTGTATCTGCCAAGACAGCCATCTCACAAAAATGTACGTGTGATACCTGGTAGGATTCTATATATGCATATAAATATACATGTGTGAATCGGCTACAGAAAAGGGAAACAAGAATTCACATATTTGTTAAGTTTAAAAACACATGAGAATATTTCAATTAAAATTTGACTAGATTTATAACTCCTACCTTATATAATGGAAATGTCAAGTCCAACTATACAACATGTCTCTGGAGAACCTTTGGATGTCCTGTTGTTTATCATGAGTATACTAGACAGTGCCTTGATTGACTGTGTTTCATGAAAATGATCTAGAACAGACATGCCAGTAAGTTGGTGCCTGCTGAGTAGTGTGCCTAGAGCAGTGGTGTGTATGTGTGTCATAATACATCTCTGATGTGGCCATATGGATTTGCCATTGGCTTCCAAATGGCTTGTGACAGACATGGTGAGGCCAGCAGACACTAATATGTAAGGGCGTCTTGTTATATGGAGAGGTTTCATGGCAATGTTAAGAATCAGGTTGCAATAGACAAGGGAGAAAGCTATGTGGGATAGAAGCCTGGTTGGTGCATTCTCCTGCAGACCCTGACCCACCACATGTGGCAGAACTCCATCCAGCACTGTGTCCCTTTTGAACTCCTTGTATTTCGTGAAGCAAATACCAAACTACCAATGCAGGAGAAAGAAAAACCATGAAAAAGTGGAGGATGACCAAATGGCTTCACAGCCCAGATGGGGAGAGACTTAGCACGCACTGGTCACATTTTACTTAAAAGAGAGAATTCACCACTGCTGCCTCATGTTCATTAGAAAATAAGAAACCATGTCCTCCAGGTCACATAGAATCAGACCCAGCTTTGATGGTCTCACGACAAAGGAAGCTAAAGCTCCTGAAAACAACATATATTTCAAGTGCCCAACCTCAGAGGCAGTTTATCAAGAAGTCCTTTAGGCCAGCAGAGCTCCATGTTTGTGGAGTTTTTAACCTGTCCCTTACTTATGGAAACTTCTCTACCACATCCAAGGTTGTGAACTCCTGAGCATTTTCCATTCCAGTTATATATTCACAGATTTTAACTCTTCTCCACTAATTGTGTCTTACTTGGGGTGAAGGTAATGTCAAGGCATTGTTCTGGATGAGAGAGGGAAAATATTTTGTGTAGCACATATTTGATAGACATTGGATTCTTTTTCCTATTTTCCATTCAAAATACTGAATCCCTGACACTAACACATACCCTACTAGACTCTGACTACTAATCCTAATATGATGGAGAAAAATAACCCAAATAGAACAGAAATACAAGCAGGTCAGAGGAGGCATGGTGTATTTTTGAACTTTTCTTTTGCATAATAAATGTTAGGTGTTATAAATCTAGTGAATTTTTATTTGGAATAGTTTTTCATGTGTTTTTAAAATTAACAAATATGTGAATCCCTGCCTCCCTTTCTCTCTAGCCTATACAGCACATGTATTTTTATATGTACATATAGAATCCTACCTGGTATCACACGTACATTTTTGTGAGGTTGCTGACTCGGCAGATATAAATTGTGTGAAGAGACTACCCCTCTTAAACGCTGTTGGAACTAAAAATTCAACCTATGGGTGAGCTTCCTAGTACAACAACATTATACATAATTTCATGTTCAGTAAAGTATATATTTTTGCATCAGTAGATGTTATATATTTCATTATAAATTTCATTTGGCATATATTGCTACTTTTTTATGTTTCTCTGTGTGTTTTTTTGGTATATATATATATATATATATATATATATATATATATTCTCCTGATTTATCAAAACATGAAATATATGTGTCTTATATACACTCTCTACATTCATACATTCATTCATGTTCATGCATGAGGAAATATAATCAACTTTTCTCAAGATTATTATTGGAAATATTCATCCACCTGAAATACATATTTGTTTCCTTGTACTGACAACTCACTTCTGTGAATGGTGCATACAAATCCTAATAATTCTACAGTATCTGACCCAGTTTAACATCAATGCAAGTAGATTCCTATGGGACATGATGTGTATTTTGACGTTCATTTATATTCCACACTGCTACATTAATATTTCTGCAGTTTTTGCACATCATAGGATATATATTTCATCCACAAGTTCACAACTTTATAGGTATTTTTTCACTTTTAATCATTTCCTGCTTCAGAACACATGTATTCCTCCCGGTTTCTTGACTGGTCTTTTCATGAGACTTCTCTGCAAACACATTTTTTTTAATTTCATAATCAGTTTTGAAGCAAAACTCACACACTTTTCATGATAAACCATAAATCTAATATCACCATTAGATGCATAACTGTTTGGAATGGATGATTGTATATCAATATTAGGTTTCCTCTATATTTTCAGAAATCAATTCAATCCATTATTTAAAGTTCGAACCAGTTATATTATTTATTCACAGTATGGTCTATTCATGCATTATCTCTATATTCATAGGCACAAGGTACACCTATTTGTACCCCCAATTAATTTATACGTCTTCAAAATATTGCTTTCCTACATATTTTACCCAGTTCATCATTGTGACTGACTCTTCACATGTGCTGACATTTACATTCACTCTCTACCTGAAACCCTATTGCTAAAGAACTTTTGGTCCAAATCCTATACTCACTCTTTTATCTAAACCCACCGACTATTTTCCTAATCCTACCGAATATCCCTTTTTGACTGGATGTTCTCTTCCACATTCAATCATCCAAATTAGAAGGTCCTATGCCATAGTATATTGATTTAACTGAGACAACTGTGCAGGACATAAATCAATGCTAAGTATCCCAATCAAGGGCCCACTGCCCTTCTGGGCTTCAAAACTTACCTAGATTTCTGTTTTCATACTTATATTTCACCTATATATTCTTATAAATATCGCAGGTTCCTAATACAAATATTCATTCCAGAGAATGATTCCTAACCCAAATTGAACATGTTATTAACCCTAACCATACACTTTTCCCTCAATCTAATTTTACAGAAGAGCAGGGACAGAGTTGGTCTTACAATACAGGAATATAGGCGATCTTCCAGCTGCTGAAAACCTAAAAGGTCCATGCTGAAATGATCCTTGGAGAAGATGTAGGCATCTATGAAGGACATGAGAGAGCAAAAGTCATCTTCCATGGCAAACAACCTGGTCAGGTTGATGGGATGTGTCTGAATTAGCCTCTCTCTTCCTAATGTAGAGAAGATGGACCAAACCATGCCTGTGTGGAGAGCTGTTCCCCGGTGCCTATGGTTGATATACCATTCTAACATATGAATGAGTCACAGCAAGTAGAGGCAGCCTCCATCTTTTGGGAACCATGTAAGCAACTGTTAAAACAAAGTGGTTTCCAAGGCAGTGACTTCATTCAGATCTTGAAGAAAGTGACATCACCTTACAGTTTTGGTAATGAAAGTCTGTGATCTTGGGATCCAGGAAACCAGGCACACAGAGTCAAACCCACTCCATGTCCCAGTGGGCTAACTTGTTTGGATTTAACAAGACAGAGTTACTCTTTCTTTGTACCTACTGATGTGAGGACAGCCAAATGCCTGGAAACTATGAAGACTGGCCTTTCCAGAGAAAGCAGGTAGTTTCTCACCATGGGCTCCTGACAACTTCACAGAGTTGGCCAAAGAGAACAGATTGGAGACAGGACACGCCATTTTGGGGGAACATAGTATGGCCCACAAGTCAGAGGACACTCCGGATAGTCACAGACCTACTTGGGGAAAGGAGGAGACTTTTTGGGTGTGAGTGTGAGTTTGTGGTTTTGTCTCATGTTCTGAGAATAGTTATTAAAGCTGGTTTGTTTGTTTTGGAGTGGACTGTGTCTAGTAAGTCCTTTGACAAGGTGAGTGTTTCTGTGTCTATATATCATACTGTGTCCGTGATTGTAGACATTAGAAAAGAGAATGCATCAATGGATGTGTCCTGTCTACAAGAAAGCTTCAAAGCATTCATCCTGTGCAATTAATGAATGGACTGCAGGTTGCCGTATGGATGGGCAACTCCTGCCATCTTTCTAAATTCCTGTTTTCTTCCTGAATTCTGGACACTCTCCAGAATACGCTCATGATTTTGTGTCCAAGATATGTACCACCTCCATCTCTGTGACATGGCCATGTACTGGATAGCTGAAGGGAATGGCGAGTATCTCAGAAAACTCAGATATCAGTATGCCCAAGAAAGTCTCAGTGGAGAAACCCTGCTTTGGGCCTTTTGCTTACCTATTCTGTTGCCCTGAATGTCAGGAAGGTCTTTGCCTCAGGCCACAATTTGTGAAGCCTGCAGAAAATAGTTTTCAAATGGAAAAGAATGGTCATTACCTGTGCCTCTTTGCTTAATTGCTTTGGAAATGGATGTTTCTGAATCAGCCTCTCAGCCCTATGTGAGGCTGTGGCTTAGATTCACAGCACATGATGGGTCTAAAGAAAAATCCCATGTGTGCATCCCAAACCAAAATGGGCAAAAGAGCTGTCAGAGTGGTTCTTACAATACAGGAAGGTTGGGAACCTTCCACCTGATGAGAACCTCAAATGTCCATGCACAAATGATACCTGGAGAAGTTGTAGGCAGGTATGAAGCACCTGAGAGAGCAAAAGTCATCTTCCATGGCAAACAACCTGGTCAGGATGAAGGGATGTGTCTGAATCTGAATCTCTCTGTTCTTATCGTAGAGAAGATGGACCTAACCAGGGCTGAGTGGAGAGCTGTTCCCGGGTGCCAATGGTGATATACATTCTACCTTATGAAAGTGTCACAGGAAGTAGGGGCAACCTCCATCTTATGTAACCCTTGGAAGCAACTGTTAGGACAAAGTGGTTGCCAAGGCAGTGACCTCATTCAGTTCCAAAGAATGTGACATACCTCATTTCCTTGGTGATGGAACTCTCTGAACTTGGTATCCAAGAAGCCAGGCACCCAGAGGCAGTCCCAGTCCCAGTCCCAGTGGGCTCACTTGTTTGGATTTACCAAGGACAGAGTCAGTTTTCTTGGTACCTAAAGATGTGAGGATGGCCAAATGCCAGGAGAGCTCTGAAGATGGACCTTTCCTGAGAAAACAGGTAGTGGCTAACCACTTTTTCCTGACATCTTCACAGAGTTGGTCAAGGAAAGAATGTCTGAGAGAAGACAGGCCATTTCGGGGGAACATAGTATGGCCCACCAGTCAGAGGACACTCCGGATAGTCACAGACCTACTTGGGGCAAGGAGGTGCCTTTGTGGGAGTGGGTGTGGGTTTGTTGTTTTGTCTCATGTTCTGAGAATAGATAGGATAGGCGGTTTGTTTGGTTTGGAGTGGACAGTTTCTAGTAAGTCATTTGACACGGCGAGTGTTTCTGTTTCTGTGTATCCCACTGTGTCTGTTGTTGTAGACATTACAAAAGAGAATGCATTAATGGATGTGTCCTGTCTAGTATAAATCTTCCCATAATTCATCCTGCCCAATATATGAATGGACTGCAGCTTGTCTTATCGATGTGCAACACCTGTTATCTTTCTAAGTTGTTGTTTTCTTCCTGAATTCTGGCCACTCTCCAGAATAGGCTCATGGATTTGTGTCCAAAATATGTACCACTGCCAAGCTCTGTGACATGGCCATGTACTGGATAGCTGAAGAGAATGGCGAGCATCTCAGAAAACTCAGATATCAGTGTGACCAGAAAAATCTCAGTGCAGAAACCCTGCTTTGGGCCTTTTGCTTACTTATTGTTGTGTTGCACTGAATGTCAGGAAGGTCTTTGCCTCATGCCACCCCTTTGTGAAGCCTGAAGAAAACAGTTTTCAAATGGAAATGAATGGGCCTCACCTGTGGCTCTTTGCTTAATTGCTTTGGAAAGAGATGTGTCTTTATCAGCCTTTGGACCTGTGTGTGGCTGTGACTTAGATTCTCAGCACCTGATAGATCTTAAGAATGATCCCATGTGAGCTTCCAAAACCAAAATGGCAAAAATTATCATTCATTGTGGATGAAGTCTCTTGCCTTCCTCTGTTAGGTTCCTGCACTCCATCAAATGAGAATAGGGATTCTTTGGGTCAAATGAGTTCTTCAAAGCCCTGCAGAGGTGCTTGTGTTTTCACATGACTCTAAATCACCTAAAGAATTGATACCTAAAATCAGTAGGCCTGAAATTGGAGAAACAAAGAAGTATTAAAGGCAGGCTTATTTGTTCACTCCTGGTTCACAGAAACGGTGTCCAGGCTACCCTGACTTTAGGCAAATGAGGGGCAAAGGAGCTGATTTTGGACACTGTCTTGGGCTGCGCCCCTCATGGAAACCTCCAGCCAGAAGTTAAGATGATTGACTATATGGAATAAGATGAGGGCCATGTGGGAGTGTTTTGGTTTTGATTTTGGTCATTTGTGTGGCATTGGAAAAAATGAATGGGTACACGTGGGGTGAACTCTGGTGTGATTCCCCTTAGAGACTGGATTTTGGAAGTGAACTCAGAGAAGCATTGCCATGAATTTTGTTGGGATTTTAAGAGGCCACGCATGAAAGTCGCTCTTGGAAACTCAGACCTAGGCCCCGGGTGGATTTCCACAGAGGCCTGGGAATCTCAGCAAGGATATCACATGATTTTATTCTTAAAGAAATGGCAGCCATAGTTGAGAGTCAAAACACACATGGACCTCACATTGTAGACCTCAATGGGCCTGGCCTAATGTGACCTTTTGTCCACTCTTTGGGAAGCCGTGCCTGTGAGAGTTCTCCAGAGATTTCATTGAAATGAGCTTCCTCACCATTTAAAGTTTGCTGAATGAACTGAAACCCACAGTGCCTCCAACTTCATGCTTGAAAAATGGCTAGATAAATACCATGAAATTTTTGAAATTCCTATGACCAGGTGGCACTGGAGAAACATTGGATGTCCTGTTGCTGATCATGAGTATACCAGACAGTTCCTTGATTTACTGAGTTTCATGAAAATGGTGTAGAACAGAGATGCCAGAAATTTGGAGCCTGCTGAGTAGTGGGTCTAGAGCAGTGGTGGGGAGGTGTTTGATAAAACATCCGTGGTAGGGCCATGTGGATCTACCATTGGATTCCATATGGCTTGTAACTGACATGGTGCAGCCAGCAGACCCTTGTATGTAAAGGCATCTTGTTACATGGAGAGTTTTCAGAGGAAAATTAAGAATCAGGTTGATATGGACAAGGGGGCAATGGGGCAAGCTGTGAGAGATAGGAGCCTAGTTGGTGCATTCTCTTGCAGACCCTGACCCACCACACGTGACAGAACTCCCTCCAGCACTGTGTCCCAGTTTAGCTCCTAGTATTTCGTGAAACAAATACCAAACTCACAGTGCAGCAGCAAAAACACCACAAAAAGTGGAGGAGGACCAAATGGCTTCACAGTCCACACGGGGAGACACTTAGTCCCCAGTGGCCTCAGTTTACCTACAAAGAGAGGATTCAGCACTGCTTCATCTAGTTCATTGGAAATAAGAAACCATGTCCTCCAGGTCACATAGATTCAGACCCAGCTTTGATGGTCTCACTACAAAGGAAGCCAAATCTCCTGAAAACAACATATATTTCAAGTGCAAAACTCAGTGGCAGTATCTCAAAAAATTTTTAGGCCAGCAGAGCTCCATGTTTGTGGAGTGTTTACCCTGTCCCTTAGTTTTGGAAACTGCTCTACCACCTCCAAGGTTGTGAACTCCTGAGCATTTTCCATTCCAGATATGTGTTCATTGATTTTGTAACTCTTCTCCTCTAATTGTGTCTTACTTGGGGTGAAGGTAATGACAAGGCATTGTTCTGGATGAGAGCAGGAGGATATTTGTGCAGCATATATTTACATACACATTGGATTCATTTTCCAATTTTCCATTCGAAATACTGAATCCCTGACACTAACCCATACCTAGTAGACTCAGACTATTCATCCTAATATAATGGAGAAAATTAACCCAACACAATAGAAATACAAGCACTTCAGAGGAGACATGTTGTATTGTTGGACTTGACATTTGCATTATATAAGGGAGGAGTTATAAATCTAGTCAAATTTTAATTGAAATATTCTCCATGTGTTTTTAAACTTAACAAATATGTGAATTCTTGTTTCCCTTTTCTGTAGCCTTCACACATGTATATTTATATGCATATATAGAATCCTACCAGGTATCACACGTACATTTTTGTGAGGTGGCTGTCTTGGCAGATACAAATTGTAAGAAGAGTTCACTCCTCCTAAATGCTGTTGGAAATGAAAATTCAACCTATAGGAGAGCGTCCTAGTAAAACAACATTATACATTAACTCATGTTCAGTAAAATATATATTTTTGCATTTGTGGATGATATATATTTACTGATGAATTTGATTGGCATTTATATTGGTACTTTTTAATGTCTGTGAGTGTTGTGTGTGTGTGTTTGTGTGTGTGTGTGTGTATATATAGATATAGATATAGATATAGATATAGATATACTCTCCAAATTTTTCAAAATATGAAATATATGTGTCTAATATACACTCTCTAAATTCATTCATGTTCATGTATGTGGATTTATAATCAACTTTTCACAAGATTATAATCAGAAATATTCATCCACCTGAAATACATATTTGTTTCCTAGTACTGAAAACTAACTTCAGTGAATGGTGCATACAAATCCTAATTATTCTACAGTAACTGACCCAGTCTAACATCAATGCAAGTAGACTCCTATGGGACATGATATGTAATTTGTCATTCATTTGTATTCGACAGTGGTACATTATTATTTCTTCAGTTTTTGCACATCATAAGATATACCTTTGCCAAGGCAGTGACCTCATTCAGTTCCAAAGAATGTGACATACCTCATTTCCTTGGTGATGGAACTCTCTGAACTTTGTATCCAAGGAGCCAGGCACCCAGAGGCAGTCCCAGTCCCAGTCCCAGTGGGCTCACTTGTTTGGATTTACCAAAGATAGAGTCAGTCATTCTTGGTACCTACTGAAGTGAGGATTACCAAATGCCTGGAGAGCTCTGAATAGGGAGCATTCCTGAGAAAGCAGGTAGTGGCTCTCCACTTTTTTCTTACAACTTTACAGAGTTGGCCAAGGAAAACAGATCTGAGAGAGGACAGGCCATTTCGGAAGAACAGAGTATGGCCACCAGTCAGAGGACACTCTGGTTAGTCATACACCTATGGGGAAGGAGGTGCCTTTTTGGGAGTGCGTGTGGGTTTGTGGTTTGTCTCATGTTCTGAAAATAGGTAGGAATGGCGGTTTGTTTGTTTTGGAGTGAACTGTTTCCAGTAAGTCGTTTGAAGAGGTGAGTGTTTCCATGTCTGTGTATCCCACTGTGCCTGTGGTAGTAGACATGAGAAAAGAGAATGCAGCAATGGATGTGTCATGTCTAGTATAAAGCTTCCCAGAATTCATCCTGCCCAATTTATGAATGGAGTGTGGCTTGCCTTATGCACGGGCAACACCTAATACCTTCCTAAGTCCCTGTTTTCTTCCTGAATTCTGGCCACTCTCTAGAATAGGCTCATGGTTATGTGTCCAAGATATGTACCAAATCCAAGGTCTTTGACATGGCCATGTACTGGATACCTGAATGGAATGGCCAGCATCTCAGAAAACTCAGATATCAGTGTGACCAGGAAAGTCTCAGTGGAGATACCCTGCTTTGGGCCTTTTGCTTACCTATTGTTCTGTTGCCCTGAATATCAGGAAGGTCTTTGTCTCATGCAACCCCTTTGTTAAGCCTGAAGAAAACAGTTTTCAAATGGAAATGAATGTGCATCACCTCTGGCTCTTTGCTTAATTTCATTGGAAAACGATGTGTCTGATTCAGGCCCTTTGCCCTGTTTTAGGCTGTGACTTAGATTCTCAGCACCTGATGGAAGTAAAGAAAGATCCCATATGTGCATCTAAACCAAAATGGAAAAACGTTCAATCAATGTGCATGAATTATATTGCCTTCCTTTGTTAGGTTTCTGAAATCCATCATGTCAGAATAGGGATTCTTTGGGTGAAATGAGTTCTTCAAATCTCTGCAGAGGGGCTTGGCTTTTCTCATGACTCCAATTCACAAAAAGAATCTAGACCCAACAGTCAGAGAGCCTCAAATTGGAGAAGCGAAGCAGTATTAAGGGCAGGCCTATTTGATCACTCCTGGTTCACAGGAAGGGTGTCCAAGCCACCCTGACATTCGGCAAATGAGGGGCAAGGGAGCTTATTTTGGACACTGTCTTGGGATGTGCCTCTCATGAAAACCTCCATCCAGATGTTATGATGAGTATCTTTATGGTAGAAGATGAGGGCCATGTAGGAGTGTTTTGGTTATAATTGTGGTCATTTGTGTGGCAGTTGGAAGAGATGACTGGGTAAACCTGGGCTTGAATTCTGCTGTGATTCCCCTTAGAGACTGAGTTCTGGAACTGACCTCAGAGAAGTATTGACATGAATTGTGTTGGGATTTTAGGAGGCCATGAATGAGAGTTGCCATTGGAACCTGGGATAAAGGCCCAGAGTGGCTTTCCACAGAACACTGGGAATCACAGCCAGGATATTACATGATTTTATTCTGAAAGACTTGGCAGGCATAATTGAGATTCAAAACACACTTGGACCTTGCTTTGTAGACCTCCATGGGCCTGGCTTCATGTGACTTTTTGGCCACTCTTTGGGTAGACTTGCCTGTGAGAGTGCTCCAGAGATTTCCCTGAAATTAGCTTCCTCACCATTTAATGGTTCCTGAATGAATTGAAACCAACATTGCCTCCAAATGCATCTGTGAAAAAATGCTAGATAATTACCATGAAATTTTAGAAATTCCGATGACCAGCTGGCACTGGAGGACCTTTGATGTCCTGTTGATGATCATAAGTATAACAGACAGGGCCTTGATTTACTGGGTTTCATGAAAATGGTGTAGAACAGAGATGCCAGTAAGTTGGGGCCTGGTAAGTAGTGGGCCTAGAGCTGTGTTATGCAAATGTGTGATAAAACATCTGTGGTGGGGCCATGTGGATCTTCCATTGGCTTCCAAATGGCTGTGACTGACATGGTGCAACCATCACACCCATATATGTAAAGGCATATTTTTATATGGAGAGGTTTCAGGGCAATGTTCAGTATCATGTTGCTATTGTCAAGGGGGCAAGCTACTTGAGATAGAACCCTGGTTGGTGCATTCTCCTGGAGACCCTGCCAACCACACCTGACAGAACTCCCTTCAGCACTGTGTCCCATTTGAACTCGTTGTATTTCATGAAGCAAATACCAAACTCCCAGTGCAGCAGCAAGAAACACCACGAAAATTTGAGGATGACCATTGGTTTCACAGTCCACACGGGAAGACCCTTAGCCCTCAGTGGCCAAAGTTTACCTACAAAAAGAGAATTCATCACTGCTGCCTCATTTTTATTTTAAAATAAGTAACCATTTCCTCCAGGTCACATAGATGCAGATCCAGCTTTGATGGTTTCACTACAAATAAAGCTAAAGCTCCTGACAACAACATATATTTCAAGTGCCCAACCTCAGAGGCAGATTCTCAAAAAGTCTTTTGGCCAGCAGAGCTCCATGTTTGTGGAGTGTTTACCCTGTCTCTTACTTTTGGAAACTCCTCTACCACCTCCAAAGATGTGAAATCTGGAGCATTTTCCATTCTAGATATGTATTCACAGATTTTCTAACTCTTCTCCTCTAATTGTGTCTTACTTGGGGCGAAGGTAATGTCAAGGCATTGTTCTGGAGGAGAGTGGGAAGATTTTTCCGTAGCATATATTTGCATACACATTGGATTCAGTGTCCTATTTTCAATTCAAAAGACTGAATACCTGACTCTAACCCATACCCTACCAGACTCTGACTACTAATCCTAATATGATGGAGAAAAATAACCCATAAAGAATAGAAATACAAGCAGTACAGAGTAGGCATGGTGTATAGATGGACTTGCCTTTTGCATGATACAGAGTTGGAGTTATAAATCTAGTCAATTGTTTGTTGAAATAGTTGTCCTAGTATTTTTAAGGTTAACAAATATGTGAATTCCTGTCTCCCTTTCTCTGTATTCTTATATGCACATATAGATTCCTATCTGGTACCAAACGTACATTCTTGTGAGGTGGCTGACTTGGCAGATACAAATTGTTAGAAGAGATCACTCCTACTAAACCCTGTTGGAACTGAATATCCAACCTATGGGTGAGCTTGCTAGTTGAACAGCATTATACATAAATCCATGTTCAGTAAAATGAATATTTTTAGATCTGTGGATGGTATATATTTTATAATGAATTTTGATTGACATATATATTGCTACTTTTTTGTCTGTGTGTGTGTTTTATGTATATGTATATATATGTATATATATATATGTATATATATATATATATATATATATATATATATATATATATATACACTCTCCAGGTTTTTCAAAATATGAAATATATGTGTCTTATATTCACTCCCTAAATTCATTCATGTTCATGTATGTGGATTTATAATCAACTATTCACAAGATTATTCTCAAAATATTCATCCACCTGAAATTTGACTATGCTCTCAAATGTCAATCCTATTTGTGACTACATATTTGTTTCTTCCTAAGATTATATATTTAAACTCAACCCTGTTCAAAATGTCTAATCCTATCACACACTTTATTCTCTGCCTGATTTTGTAATGTCTCTATTGATATATGCTTTCCTACATATTTTCCCCACTTCATCATTGTGACTGACTCTTCACTTGTGCTGACATTTACATTCACTCTCTAATCGAAATCCTATTGCTAAGAAACTTTAGTTCCAAATCTTATACTCACCCTTCTTCCTAAACTTACTGACTATCTTCCTAATGCTACAGACTATCCCTTTTTGACTGGATGTTCTCTTCTACATTCAATCATCCAAGTAAACGTGGTGCGAGCTGCAGAGGAGGAGAGTACCAACAGGCTATCTCATGCAACATCAAAGGGTTTATTGGGTGTCCAGAATGCTGGGGTTCAGAGCTCACCTGAATAGTGCAGATAGCCCTGAGAATAGCTGAAGTAGAGCTTATATACTTTCCCTGGAGAGAGAAGGGAGGGAATTGTATTGATGTGTCAGGGCGAGTGGGCGGTTTGCATGCAACTGGGAGAGGGAGTACATTCTGCAATTTGGCAGCTGGGGATAGAACATTCTGGGAACAAGTTTTGCAAACATTTCTCAAGATTTCAACAGTGTTCTGTTAAGCATACAGAAAAACAAGATGTGACAAGTACCTATTTTATTAATATTTCATTCCCCACTTCTTCTTCTGGCTAATTTTAATCATAAAAATGATCATTGGAGGGTGTCACATTCAATGTCTGCTAGTGGGGTATTACCATAAGTTTAACTCCTCCAATTTGAGCCTGGAGAAAAGACATTACACGGTTGAGCAAACAGGGTTTTATAGTTAGCAATAATATGAGGATTATTATTGGACCGGCCAGGGTTGATAAAAACGTAGTTAACCGGGGGGACTGTGTGAACCAAGACTCAAGCCACCCTTTTGGGCCCTCTCTCACTTGTTGATGCTCTTCAAGGTGTCTTTTAAATTTACTCATAGATTTTATTACGACTCCAGTATAGTCAGCATTAAAACAACATTCTTCCCTCAATGCAGCACAAAGGCCCCCTTCTCTAATGAAGAGGAGGTCCAACCCTCAACTGTTCTGTAAAACAACTTCAGAGAGAGAGGTTAAAGTTTCATGCAAAGCCCTGAATGAGGTTTCTAATATCTTACTTTTGCTCTATTGCTGCTTCTAATTGGGTCATCTTTTGTGTCCCATGGACAATGCCACTGGTTTCTCTGCCCACCCGTGCAGCAACTCCTATTCCTAATAGGATGGCTAAAGTGAGGGATATATGTTCCCAGTGGAACCGGTTGTATGCCCCCCCTATTTGATCTTCAAATGAACCTGCGTCATGATAGAGCACTCTGGGAAACATCTGCACCATTACACAATTTATCACATATCTTGATCATTTCATGAAAACATAAACAATGTTTAAGTATATAGAATTATGCTGTTGTAGGCACTGACAAAGCAAGGCACCTAAGATAGCACTCAAGAGAGGGAAACAGTCCTATTTGGTTGAAACCGTATTCAGAGGGCATTGCTTCTATTGTAATCAATTAATCCCCTGAAACTCAAGTTTAGGTAGTTTCAGAATTTTGTACCCAACATATAAGGGATGGGGCTCAGAAGTTCACAGTCTTCAGAAGTTTAAAAAAGCAGTATTTGTTTCTGTTTTTCCTTCTGTTCTGGGCAAGTTAACTTTTCAAGGACACCTGGGAGGAGGAGAGGTTTTTCTTCCATTTCTTATTTTCCCCCTGCCAGCTGTTACCATGGAGCCCGGTTGGTAATTTCTTTATCTTAGAAATGTAGCCATCTCTGTGAAGCCCCAGCTGAAGGCCAGAGGACTTGTTCACATATTTTGTGAAAAACTAGTTAGGGGTTGTCTAGCTTAGAAGTACTGAGATTTTTAGCCAGTGGCCAAGTAGAACAGGGCAATACGAAAGAGAAAGTTTATCTACATTAAAGTCTTTATTGGGACTGTTTTGCTGAAAGTTCAAAACTCAGCCATGGTGAAGACTTCTGAAGAAGGTCATTTAAGACTTTTCTGTGGGCCTGGTACAGAGGGGGAAAGACGGGGAAGGTGGGGCTGAGAGCACCTCCGAGGATCTGCGAATGAGGGAAAAGAGAGATGTAAAAGAATAATGCGAAAGGGTATTGGGAATTTCCTAGCAGCAAACTTGAGCAGTAGATCAGGTAGAGCAGAGTGAAAGACGGGAGTGAGGATCCCAAAATCCTGTGAGGGACTTTAAATTTTAGTAACCTGTTTTCAGTGATGACAAAGCAACTTTAAAGGCCAATTATATTACATCTTGGATAAGGGTCTCAGGGCTCTCCTCAGCTCGTTTGAGCATTGGGTTAGCTGGTAAGAGGACCTGGTGGGACCCGGTGAGGGCACTGACAGGAGATGAGAGGAATGAGTCGGTGGAGCGGTACCTATGTACCTGCTACCTCAGCAAGGGGCCGATGGTCTGAGAACTGGTGGAGCTTTGGGTTTCTGATCTAGTAATTGGAGGGGAGAAATCAAGTTGCTGAGATGGGAGTGACATCAGAGGGTCTGGAGCAGAAGGCTGAGGATAATGATCTATTGGAGAAGCATAGTTCAGGATGTGAGTGAGGGAGGGAAAAGGCTTCCACATAGGGGAATTTCCTTTCACTCTTTTAAGCACATGCAGAAGTTAAAAAGGTCACGCAAAATTTGAGGATCTAGAGACCCATCTGGGTGCCATAGTTTTTGGTTGTCTAATTGGTAATGTGGCCAATGCTGTGTACTGAATTTGATGAAGAATTGGGGTTTCATCAGGCAGCCCCTGTATGCACACATTTCCATGACATACAGAAAAAGTCGGCTTTTCCCCCACACAGCCATTACTCTTTGTGGCTTTGATAGTCTGCCAGGCAAACTTAGTAATCTAGACTAGCCAATCTGCATCTGGCTTGCGTGTCCCTACATCCATAATGTTTGTTTCCATTATCTATGGTACAGAAGGGATTTAATGGTATTTTAGTGGGATCCTCTTCATCAGGGATATCACAATAGGAAATACCTATAGCCAGCTAACAAATGTCTGGGTGGAGAGATGGCCACCAGGTCCCTAAGGGGGCTGTATGCGAGATAGACCATACTTCTTTTCCAGTAGGATTTGTGATCAGCCATCACTGCTTAATGGGCTGATGAGGGTTAGGACTACTTGTAGCCAAGGGGAGAGTATATAACCTTATTCACATTGCCAATACTCAATTTGAAACTGTTACCAGTCTTTTTCAGTTTCCAGAAAGATTCTGTATAGGCAGAAGGCTTGAGATGAGAGGTATGGATCCAGGAAGTGATTCTGTTTACGTTTACCACTGTAGGTGTTATAATAGCACCTGGTATGGTCCTTTTCAGCGGGGTACCAGGGATGACACCTGATATCATCTTACATAGATGAAATCTCTTACTTGATATGGATGTGGAATCCCCTGGTTCCCAGTTGGGTAGGCAGTGGCCAGCTGTTTTCACAGGTATTACTGAGTTCTTTCAAGATCTTTAAGTCTGTCAAGCAAGGGGGTGTGGAAAGGATCTTTAGGTCTTACAGTTGGGCTTAGGTCCCCTACTGGAGGAGGGCCACCATAAAGAATTTCACATGTGGTAAGGTTACTCAAAGAAACAAAGGGATTTTTTCTTGCATGAAACATTGCATAAGGCAGGAGCATAGTCCAATCTTATGCTGGTCTCTAAGCTTAATTTCATTAAGGTCTCTTTAATGGTTCTATTCATTCTTTCTACTTGTCTTGAACTCTGTGGTCTATAAGCACAATTTAACTTCCAATTAATCCCCAGGTTCCTGGCTAACCCCTGACTTACCTGGGTCATGAACATTGGTCCATTGTCAGATCCTATTACCGGCTTAGCTTCCTCCAATGGTAGAGAGGCTTAGTCAGCAGCAGCGGAATCACTTAGAGTGTGTTGTGTGTTAGGGGACGAGGGCAGGGGATAAGGAGGGGGAGAAGAGTCCAGTAGAGTCAAATCTGTGACTCAGGGAGAACAGAGGGTGGAGGAGGAGGAGGTTGAGAGGGTTTTAGAGATCATGGGGGAAGGAGTAGGAGCAGAGGTAGGGGCAAGGAAAGGCTTCACCCATGGAGGAGGAGATTTGCAGAGGTCCTGCCAAGTTAAGATATATGGCTGTTGATCTGGATGGCTATGTGGCGCTGGCTGAAAGACAATACCTCTGACTTTTTAAATTAGTGGGAAGTAGAAAGATCCGTCTAGGGGCCATACGACTCCAAATATGGGCCATTCTGAGGCACAGAGATTCTGCCAGGTCCAGCGTTTTACTAAAAAAAGAAAGATTCTGAGCCCTTAAGCGGACTTTGGTCCAGTGATCAAGGGTCAGGGACAGAGGCATTGACGTGCTCTGTTCCATAATGAAAGTTCCACAAACAGTAAAAGCAAGGACACACGACACAGATAAGACAAGACCATAAAGACAGGCAATGAACGTCCAACACTGAGACCAGGAATGAGTAGCCGGCAAAACCCAATGGTATGGCAATAACGAATCTAAAAGAAAATATCACTGAGTCGAGAAGACTATTGTTCCTTGATTTCCCGAGTTCTCTGCGGGGTCCTCCAGAGAGGTGCCCTTTGTCTCTGTGACATGTCTCTCAGCCACCGTCGGAGAGAGCCCAGGCTCTTCATCGCCAGCAATTTTGCCAAGCCCTAACAAGAAACCTGAAACCAGAAAGAGGCGCCTTACTTGCTCCGAGAGGAGCCCGTTGGGGTCTCTCATCCGCCACTGCTGGAACTCAGTGGAACCTCAATATGTAAAGGTCAGGCGAGTGTCAGAGGAAGATACTACCAAGAGACTGTCTCATGCAACAGCAAAGGGTTTATTTGTGGTCCAGCATGCTGGAGCTCAGAGCTAAATTAAATAGAGCAGAGACCTCTGAGAACAGCTTAAGCAGAGCTTATATACTTTCCTTGGAGAGGGAAGAGAGGGAAGTTCAGTGATGGGTAAGGGCGAGTGGGCGGTTTGCATGACACCAAGTGAGGGAGTACATTCTGCAGTTCGGCTGTTGGGAACAGTACATTCTAGAACAAGATTAGCAAACATTTCTCAAGATTTCAACAGTGTTTTGTTAAGCATACAGAAAAACAGGAAGTGACAAGTACCTATTTTATTAATTTTATTAACCTTTCACTACCGACTATGCCTTTTTGACTTGATGTTCCTTCTACATTAATTCATGCAACGTACAAGGTGCTATGCCATTGTATATCGATTTATCTGAGACAACTCTGCAGAACGTAATTCAACACCACGTATCACTATCAAGGGCCCAATGCCCTTCTGGGCTTCAAATCAGACTTAAATTTCTTTTTTCATACATATATTTCACCTATATATTCTTCTACACATAGCAAGTTCCCAATACGATCATTCATCTAGGAAAATGATTTCTAACCCAAATCGAGCATGTTTTTAACCATAACCGGACACTGTTCCCTCAATCTAACTTTACAGAAGAGCAGGGAAGGAGTTGATATTACAATACAGAAATGTAGAAAAACTTCCACCTGCTGAGAACCTCAAAGGTCCATGCAGAAATGATCCCTGGAGAAGATGTAGGAAGCAATAAAGGACCTGAGAGACCAAAAGTCATCTTCCATGGCAAATAACCCGGTCAGGATAAAAGGTTGTGTCTGAATCAGATTTTTTTTAATGTAGAGATCATGGACCAAACCAGGCCTGTGTGGAGATCTATTCCTGGGTGCCTTTGGTTGATATACCATTCTAACTTGTGAAAATGTCACAGGAAGTAGGGGCGGCCTCAATTTCTTGGGACCCTTGGAAGCAACAGTTAGGACAAAGTGGCTGCCAAGACAGTGCCCTCATTCAGTTCAGGAAGGAAGTGACCTCACCTCACTTTCTTGGTGATGGAACTCTCTGAACGTGGGATCCAGGAAGCCAGGCACACAGAGCCAGTCCCAGTCCCAGTCCCAGTGGTCTCACTTGTTTGGATTTACCAAGGACAGGGTCAGTATTTTTTGGTACCTACAGATGTGAGGAAGGCCAAATGCCAGGAAAGCTCGGATGCAGGGCTTTTCATGAGAAAGCAGGTAGTAGCTCACCGTTGGCTCCTAAGAAGTTCACAGAGTTGGCCAAGGAGACAAGATCTGAGACAGGAAAGGCCATTTTGGGGGAACATATTATGGCCCACAAGTCAGAGGACACTCTGGATAGTCACAGACCTACTTAGGGGAAGGAGGTGCCTTTGTGGGTGTGGTTGTGGGTTTGTGGTTTTGTCTCATTTTCTGAGAATAGGTAGGACAGTCGGTTTGTTTCATTTGAAGTGGACTGTTTCTAGTAAGTCTTTTCACAGGGCGAGTGTTTCTATGTCTGTGTATTCCACTGTTTCCGTGGTTGTAGACATTAGAAAAGAGAATCCATCAATGGATGTGTCGTGTCTAGTAGAAATCTTCTCAGCATTCATATTGCCCCGTTTATGAATGGACTGTAGCTTGCCTTATCGATGAGCAACACCTGCTACCTTCCTAAGTTTCTATTTTCGTCCTGAATTCCGGCCAATCTCAAGAATAGGCCCATGGTTTTGTGTCCAAGATATGTACCACCTCCAAGCTCTGTGACATGGCCATGTACTGGATAGCTGTAGGGGATGGCGAGCATCTCAGAAAACTCAGATATCAGTGTGACCAGAAAAGTCTCAGAGGAGAAACCCTGCTTTTGGCCTTTTGCTTACCTATTGTTCTGTTGCCCTGAATGTCAGGAAGGTCTTTGCCTCAGGCCACCCCTTTGTGAAGCCTGAAGAAAACAGTTTTCAAATGGAAATGAATGGGCATACCTGTGGCACTTTCCTTAATTGCTTTGGAAAGGGATGTGTCTGAATCATGCCCTTGGCCCTGTGTGTGGCTGTGGCTTAGATTCTCAGCACCTGATGGATCTAAAGAAAGTTACCATGTGTGCATCCAAAAGAAAATTCGCCAAAAGAGCAATTATTGGGAGGAAGTCTCTCGACTTCCTCTGTAAGGTTCCTGACTTCCATCAAGTGAGAATGGGATCCTTTGGGTCAAAAGAGTTCTACAAAACCTGAGGAGGCTAGCCCATTGTGCTTGGGTTTTCTCATGACTAAAATTCACATAAAGAATCTAAACCCCACAGACAGTAGTCCTCAAATTGGAGAGTTATTAACGGCAGGCCTATTTGATCACTTTTGGTTCACAGGATGGTTGTCCAGGCCACCTTGACTTTAGGCAAATGAGGGGCAAAGGAGCTTATTTGGGACACTGTCTTGGTCTGCACCCCTCATGGAAACCTCCAGCCAGATTATGATGAGTGTCTATATGAAAGAAGATGAGGGCCATATGGGAGGGTTCTTGTTTTAATTGTGGTAATTTGTGTGGTAGTTGGAAGAGATGACTGGGTCCACCAGGGCTTGAACTCTGGTGTGATTCTCCTTAGAGACTGAGTTCTGGAACTGACCTCAGAGAAGTATTGCCATGAATAGTGTTGGGATTTTAGGAGACCACGCATGAGAATCGGTTTTGGAAACTGAGATCTAGGCCCAGGATGGCTTTCCACAGAGCTCAGGGATTCTGAGCCAGGATATCACATGATTTAATTCTTAAAGACTTGGTAGCCATAGTTGAGAGTCCAAACACACATGGACCTCACATTGTATACCTCAATGGGCCTGGATTCATGTGTCCTTTTGGCCACTCTTTGGGAAGGCTTGCCTGTGAGTGTTCTCCAGAGCTTTCATTGAAATGAGCTTCCTCACCATTTAATGGTTCCTGAATTAAATGAAACCCACAGTGCCTCCAACTTCATCCTTGAAAAATGACTAGATTAATACCATGAAATTTTTGAAATCCCCATGACCAGGTGGCACTGGATAACCTTAAGATATCCTGTTGCTGATCATGAGTATAACAAACAGTGCCTTGATTGACTGAGTTTCGTGAAAATGGTGTAGAACAGAGATGCCAGTAAGTTGGAGCCTGCTGGGTAGTGGGCGTAGAGCAGTGGACTATAGGTGTGTAAATAAATATTTTTGGTAGGACCACCTGGATCTTCCATTGGCTTCCAAATCTTGCGACTGACATGGTGCAGGCAGCAGACCTTTATATGTAAAGGCATCTTGTTATATGTAGAGGTTTCAGGGCAATGTTCAGAATCAGGTTGCTATAGTCAAGGGGAAAGCTATGTGGGATAGAAGCCTGGTTCGTACATTCTCTTGCCGACCCTGACCAACCACACATGACAGAACTCCCTCCAGCATTGTGTCCCAGTTTAACATATTGTATTTCATGAAGCAAATACCAAATTCCCAGTGCAGCAGTAAGAAACACCCTGAAAAGTGGAGGATGACCAAATGGCTTCACAGACCACACGGGAAGACACTTAGCTCCCAGTAGCAACAGTTTACCTACAAAGGGAGATTTCAGACCTGCTGCCTCATGTTCATTACAAAATAAAGAACCATGTCCTCCAGGTCACATAGATGCAGACCCAGATTTTTGGTGTCACTACAAACGAAGCTAAATCTCCTGACAATTACATATATTTCTTTTTCTTTTTTTAATTGATTTTTATTGTAGGTTGTTCAAAACAGTACATACTTCTTGATATATCAAATTTCACACTTTGATTCAAGTGGGATATGAGCTCCCATTTTTACTCCATATACAGATTGCAGAATCACATCAGTTGCAGAACCATTGATTTACATATTGCCATACATATATTTCTTGTGCCTAACCTCAGAGGAAGTTTCTCAATAAGTCTTTAGGTCAGCACAGCTCCATGTTTCTGGAGTGTTTACCCTCTCCCATACTTTTGTAAACTGTTTTACCACCTCCAGTGTTGTGAACTCCTGAGCATTTTTCATTCCACATATGTATTCACAGGTTTTCTAACTCCTCTCCTCTAATTGTGTCTTACTTTTAGCGATGGTTATGTCAAGGTATTGTTCTGGATAAGAGAGGGAAGATTTTTGTGTATCACATGTTTGCATACACATTAGATCCATTTTCCTATTTTCCATTTGAAATACTGAATCCCTGACACTAACCCATACCCTACTAGACTCTGACTACTAATCCTAATATCATGGAGAAAAAAAAACCTAACTGAATAGAAGTACAGTCCTTTTATAGGAAGCATGGTGTATATTTGTATTTGTCTTCCTCTTTATCAAGAGTATGTGTTTTAAATTTAGTAAACTTTTCATTTTAATATTTCTCCATGATTTTTTAAAGTTATCACATATGTAAATTCCTGTCTCCCTTTCTCTGTATCCTATTCAGCACATGTAATTTTTTTATGCATATACAATATCCTACCTGGTATCACACGTACATTCTTGTAAGATCACTGACTTTGGAATATAAAAATTGTGAGAAGAGATGACTCTCCCTAAATAATGATGGAACTGAAAATTCTACCTATGGGTGAGCTTCCTAGTGAAAAACACTATACATAAATCCATGTTCAGTAAAATGAATATTTTTGGATTTGTGAATGAATTATATTTCATGATGAATATCGATTGGCATATATATTGCTAAATATTAATGTGTGTGTGTGTGTGCATGTGTGTGTGTGTGTGGGCGTGTGTGTGTGTGTATATTCTACGGATTTTAAAAAAATATGAAAAATATGTGTCTTATTATACACTCCCTAAATTCATTCATATTCATTTATGTTCATTTAAATTCAAATTTTCACAAGATTATTCTCAGTAATATTCATACACCTGAAATATATTTTGGTTTCCTACTACTGAAAACTAAGTTCAGTGGATGGTGCTTAAAAATCCTAATATTTCTACAGTAACTGACCCAGTTTAACATCAATGCAAGTAGATTGCTATGGGACATGATGTGTAATTTGAAGTTCATTTTTACTCAACACTGGTACATTACTATTTCTTCAGTTTATGGACATCATAGGATGTATTTTTTCATCCACAACTTCACAAATTTTTTTGGCATTTGGTTCACTTTCAATTACTTACTACTTCAGAACACATGTATTCCTCCATGTTTCTTTACTGGTCTTTTCACTAGACTATTTTCTAAACACATTATTTTCGATTCCATAATCATTTTTGAAGCAAAACTCACTCTTCACGATAAACCGTAACCCTAGTAATACCATTGCATATATAACTCCTTGGAATGATGGTATATATATCAATATAAGATTTCCAATATATTTTCAGATGCAAACTCAATCCATTATTTTGTTGGATCAAGTTACATACTTTATTCACAATATGGTCTATTCCTGCATCATCTCAATAATCATCAAAACAAGGTACACCTATTTGTATCCCCAGTACTAATTTATAAGTTTCCAGAATATTACTCCCCTTTATGGTGGAAGAAATACTTATGTCACCTGATCTACATATACATTTTACCACAGTAGTATTCTGGACACAAAATGCAAAGGTCACACATATGATTGTACCAAAGCCTAAATAGAAAGTGACCATAGATTACTAAAAGCATCTATGTCCAGGGTGCCTACTGCTCTCAAATGTCAATCCTATTGGTTACTACATATTTGTTTCTTCCTAAGATTATATATTTAACCTCAAGCCTGTTGAAAATATCTAATCCTATCACTCACTTTATACTTTTCCTGATTTCCTAATGCCCCTATTGATATCTGCTTTCCTACATATTTTTCCCAGTTCATCATTGTGACTGTCTCTTCACATGTGCTGATATTTACATTCACCCTCTAACTGAAAACCAATTGCTAAAGAACTTTTGGTCCAACTCCGAGACTCACTCTTCTTCCTAAACCTACTGACTATCTTCCTAATCCTACAGACTATCCCTTTTTGACTGGATGTTCTCTTCTACTTTCAATCATCCGAGGTATAGGGTCCTATGCCATTGTATATCGATTTATCTGAGACCTCGGTGCAGAACATAATTCAATCTAAGTATACCAATCAAGGGCCCAATGCCTTTCTGGGCTTCAAATCTTTCCTAGATCTCTGATCTCATACATATATTTCACATTTATATTCTTATAAATATCACAGGTTTCCAATACCATAATTCATCCAGCAGAATGACTCCTAACCCAAATCGAACATGCTATTAACACTAACCATACACTGTTCCCTCAATCTCACTTTACAGAAGAGCAGGGACAGAGTTGGTCTTAAAATCCAGGAAGGTAGGGTATCATCCACCAGCTGAGAACCTCAAAAGTCCCTGCAGAAATAATCCCTTGAGTCGGTGTAGGCAGGTATGAAGGATCTGAGAGAGCAAAAGTCATCTTCCATGGCAAACAACCTGGTCAGGTTGAAGGGATGTGTCTGAATTAGCTTCTCTTCCTAATGTAGAGAAGATGGACCAAACCATGGCTGTGTGGAGAGCTGTTCCCCGGTGCCTATGGTTGATATACCATCCTAACTTATGAAGGAGTCACAGCAAGTAGAGGCAGACTCCATCTTTTGGGAACCTTGGAAGAAACTGTTAAAACAAAGTGGTTTCCAAGGCAGTGACTTCATTCAGTTCTTGAAGGAAGTGACCTCACCTTACATTATTGGTGATGAAAGTCTGTGATCTTGGGATCCAGGAAACCAGGCACACAGAGTCAAACCCACTCCATGTCCCAGTGGGCTCACTTGTTTGGATTTAACAAGACAGAGTCACTCTTTCTTGGTACCTACTGATGTGAGGACAGCCAAATGCCTGGAAACTATGAAGACTGGCCTTTCCAGAGAAAGCAGGTAGTTTCTCACCACGGGCTCCTGACAACTTCACAGAGTTTGCTAAAGAGACCAGATCGGAGACAGGACACGCCACTTTTGGGGAACATAGTATGGCCCACAAGTCAGAGGACACTCCGGATAGACACAGACCTACTTGGGGGAAAGAGGTGCCTTTTTGGGTGTGAGTGTGAGTTTGTGGTTTTGTCTCATGTTCTGAGAATAGTTAGGAAAGCTGGTTTGTTTGTTTTGGAGTGGACTGTTTCTAGTAAGTCCTTTGACAACGTGAGTGTTTCTGTGTCTATATATCATACGGTGGTGTCCGTGATTGTAGACAGTAGAAAAGAGAATGCATCAATGGATGTGTCCTGTCTACGAGAAAGCTTCAAAGCATTCATCCTGAGCAATTTATGATTGGACTGCAGCTTGCCGTATGGATGGGCAACTCCTGGTATCTTTCTAAATTCCTGTTTTCTTCCTGAATTCTGGACACTCTACAGAATACGCTCATGATTTTGTGTCCAAGATATGTACCACCTCAATCTCTGTGACATGGCCATGTACTGGATAGCTGATGGGAATGGTGAGTATCTCAGAAAACTCAGATATTAGTATGCCCAAGAAAGTCTCAGTGGAGAAACCCTGCTTTGGGCCTTTTGCTTACCTATTCTGTTGCCCTGAATGTCAGGAAGGTCTTTGCCTCAGGCCACACTTTGTGAAGCCTGAAGAAAATAGTTTTCAAATGGAATTGAATGGTCATTACCTGTGCCTCTTCAGTTAATTGCTTTGGAAATGGATGTGTCTGAATCAGCCTCTTGGCCCTATGTGAGGCTGTGGCTTAGATTCACAGCACATGATGGGTCTAAAGAAAAATCCCATGTGTGCATCCAAAACCAAAATGGACAAAAGAACTGTCATGGTGGATAGAGTCTCTCGCCTTCCTCTGTAAGGTTCCTGACCTCCATTAAGTGAGAATAGGGATCATTTGGGTCAAGTGAATTCTTTAAAGTTCTGCAGAGGCTATCCCATAGGTTCGTGGGTTTTCTCATGACTCCAATTCACATCTATGTTTACAGAAGAGCAGGGACAGTGTTGGTCTTACAATACAGGAATGCAGTGGATCTTCCATCTGTTGAGAACCTCAAAGCTCCATGCAGAAATGATCTCTGGAGAAGATGTAGGCAGCTATGTAAGACCTGAGAGAGCAAAAATCATCTTCCATGGCAAACAACCTGGTCAGGATTAAGGGTTGAGTCAGAATGAGCCTATCTCTTCTTAATGTAGAGAAGATGGACCAAACCCGGCCTGTGTGGAGAGCTGTTCCCTTTTGCCTACGGGTGATATACCATTCTAACTTGTGAAAGTGTCACAGGAAGTAGGGGCAGCCCTCATCTCATGGGACCGTTGGAAGCAATTGTTATGACAAAGTGGTTGCCAAGGCAGTGATCTCATTCAGTTCCTGAAGGACGTGATCTCATCTCACTTCCATGGTGATGGAACTCTCTGAACTTGGGATACAGAAAGCCAGGCACCCAGAGCCAGTCTCAGTTCTATTCCCAGTGGTCTCACTTTTGTGGATTTACAAAGGACAGAGTCAGTCTTTCTTGATACCTACTGATGTGAGGATGGCCAAATGTCAGGAAAGCTCGGAAGAGGGGCTCTTCCTGAGAAAGCAGATAGTGGCTCACTCCTGGCTTCTAACAACTTCACATTGTTGGCCAAGAAGACCAGATCTGAGACAGGTCAGGCCATTTCGGAGGATCATAGTATGGCCCATCAGTCAGAGCACACTCCGGAGAGTCACAGACCTATTTGGGAGAAGGAGGTGCCATTGCGGGTGTGGGTTTGTGGTTTTGTCTCATGTTCTGAGAATAGTTAGAAAAGGCGGTTTGTTTGGTTTGGAGTGAACTGTTTCTAGTAAGTCGTTTGACAATGCAAGTGTTTCTATGTCTGTGTATCCCACTGTGTCCGTGCTTGTAGACATTAGAAAAGAGAATGCATCAATGGATGTGTCCTGTCTCATAGAAAGCTTCCCAGCATTCATCCAACACAATTTATGAATTGAATGCGGCTTGCCTTATTGATGGGCGATACCTGCTACCTTCCTAAGTTGCTGTTTTCTTCCTGAATTATGGCCAATCTCCAGAATAGGCTCATGGTTTTGTGTCCAAGATATGTACTACCTCCAAGCTCTGTGACATGGCGATGTACTGGATAGCTGAATGGAATGGCGAGCATGTCAGAAAACTCAGATATCAGTGTGACCAGTAAAGTCTCAGTGGAGAATCCCTGCTTTGGGCCATTTGCTTACCTATTGTTCTGTTGCCCTGAGAGTCAGGAAGGTCTTTGTCTCAGGCCAACCCTTTGTGAATCCTGAAGGAAAGATTTTTCAAATGGAAATGAATATGCTTTACCTTTGGCTCTTTCCTTAATTGATTTGGAAAGAGATGTGTGTGAATCAGCCTCTTGGCCCAGTGTGATTCTTTGACTTAGATTCTCAGTACCTGATGGATCTAAAGAAAGATCCCATGGGTGCATAAAATCCAAAATGGCAAAAAGAGCAGTCATTGTTGATGAAGTATTTTGCCTTCCTCTGTAAGGTTCCTGAATTCCATCAAGTGAGAATAGGGATCTTTTGGGTCAAATGAGTTCTTCAAATGTATTCAGAGGCTATCGAATAGGTGCTTGAGTTTTCTCATCTTTCCAATTCACATAAAGAATCTGTACCCGACACTCAGTAGGACTCAAATTGGAGAAGCAGAGCAGTATTAAGGGCAGGCCTATTTGATCACTCCTGGTACACAGGAAGGGTGTACAGGCCACTGGGAATTTAGGCAAATGAGGGGCAACAGAGCTTATTTTGGACACTGTCTTGGGCTACGCTAATGCTATCAAATGTCAATCCTATTGTTGACTTCATATTTGTTTTATCCTAAGCTCATATATTCATCCTCAACCCTGTTGAAAATATCTAATCCCATCACTCACTTTATTCTTTTCCTGATTTCCTAATGTCTCTATTGATATCTGCTTTCCTACATATTTTGCCCTGTGCATCATTGTGACTGACTCTTCACTTGTGTTGACGTTTACATTGACTCTCTAACCAAAACCCTATTGCTAAAGAACTTTTGTTCCAAATCCTATACTCACTTTTCTTCCTAAACTTACTGACTATCTTTCTAATCCAACTGACTATAACTTTTTGAATGGATGTTCTCTTCTACATTCAATGATCCAAGTACAGTTCAGGTTTCTATTCAACCGGGTGAGCGAGTAGATTCTGCAGTTTGGCAATTGGGGACAGCACATTCTGGCAACAAGATTAGCAAAGAGTTCTCAAGATTTCAACAGTGTTTCGTTAAGTGTACAGAAAAACAGGAAGTGACAAGTACATATTTTATTAACCTTTCATTCCCCACTTCTTTTTCTGGCTACTTTTAATCATAAAAGTGATCTTTGTGGGGTGTCACATTCTATGTCTGCTAGTGGGGTATTACCATAATTTTAATTTGTCCAATTTGAGCTTGGAGAAAAGAAATTACATGGTTGAGGAAACAGGGTTTTATAGTTAGTAATACTATGAGGATTATTATTGGACCGGCCAGGGTTGATAAAAACGTAATTAACCAGGGGGACTGTGTAAAAAAAGACTCAAACTACCCTTTTTGTGCCTCTCTCTCTCGTTGTTGCTCTTCAAGGCATCTTTTTAATTTACTCATAGATTTTTTTACAACTCCAGTATTGTCGACATAAAAACAACATTCTTCCCTCAAAGAAGCACAAAGGCCCCCCTCTGTCATGAAAAGGAGGTCCAACCCTCGACTGTTCTGTAAAACAACTTCAGAGAGAGAGGTTAAAGATTCCTGCAAAGCTGTGATGGAGGTTTCTAAAATCTTTAAGTTTTGATCTATTGCTGCTTCTAATTGGGTCACTTGTTGTGTCCCATGGACCAGAGCAGTGGTTCTTGTGCCCAACCCTGCAGCAACTCCTATTCGTAATAGAATGGCTAAGGTGAGGGACATATGTTCCCAGTGGAACCGGGTTGTATGTCCCCCTCTTTGATCTTCAGATGAACCTGCGTCATGATAGAGCACTCTGGGAAACATCTGCACCATTTCACAATTAATCACATCTGTTGACCATTTCATGAAAACATAAACAATGTTTAAGTATATAGAATTATACTGTTGTAGGGACGGACAAGGCAAGGCACCTAAGATAGCACCAAAGACACGGAAACAGTCTTTTTTGGTTTCAACCAGATTCAGAGGGCATTGCTTCTGTTGTAATCAATTAATCCCCTGAAACCCAAGTTACGTAGTTTCAGAATTTTGTACCCAACACGTAAGGGAAGGGGCTCAGAAGTTCACAGTCTGCAGAAGTTCACAAAAAGCAGTTTTTGTTTCTGTTTTTTCCTCAGTTTGGGCAAGTTAACTTTTCAAGGACACCTGGGTGGAGGTGTCTTCCCTTTCTTTTTTTCCCCCTTCCAGCTGTTTCCATACAGCCCAGTTTGTAACTTCTTTATCTTAGAAATGTAGCCATCTCTGTGAAGCCCCAGCTCAAGGCCAGAGGACTTTTTTCCAAATATTTTGTGAAAAACTAGTAAGGGTGTGTCTAGATCAGGAGTCCTGAATTTTTTAGCCAGTTGCCAAGGAGACCAGGGCAACACAAAAATAGGAAGTTTATCTACAGTGAACTCTTTTATAGGGACTCTTTTGCTGAAAGTCCTAAATCAGCCATGGTGAAGACTTCTGGAGAAGGTCAGTTAAGACTTTTCTGTGGGCCTGGTACAGAGGGGGAAAATTTGGAAGGCAGGAATAAGAGCAGCTCTGTGGATCTGAGAATGAGGAAGGAGAGATGTAAAAGAATATTGGGAGAGGGCTTTGGGATCTTAATAGCAACAAAAACTTGAGCAGTAGAACAGATAGAACAGAGGGGGAGACGGGAGTGAGATTCCAAAAAGCCTGTGAGGGACTTTAAATTCTTAGTAACCTGTTTTTAGTGATGACAAAGCAACATTAAAGGCCATTTTCATTACATCTTGTATTAGGGTCTGAGGATTCTTCTCAGCGGGTTTGAGCTTTGCATTAGGTGGTAAGAGGACTGGGTGGGACCCGGTGCGGGCACTGACAGGAGAGGAGAGGAGTGAGTGAATGGAGTGGTACCTCAGTATCTGCAACCTCAGCAAGGGAGCAATGGTCTGAGAACCAGTCGAGATTTGGGTTTTTGATCTAGATATTGGAGGGGAGAAATCAAGTTGCTGAGGTGGGAGTGACAGCAGAGAGTCTAGAGCACAAGGCTGAGGGTGAGCATCTATTGGAGAAGCATAGTTCAGGATGTGAGCAAAGGAGAGAGAAGGCCTCCACATAGCGGAATCTCCTTTTACCCTTTTGAGCACTTGCAGAAGTTAAAAAGGTCACACAGAATTTGAGGATCTAGAGACCCCTCTGGGGGCCATCGGTTTTGGTTATCTAATTCGTAATATGGCCAATGCTGTGTACAGAATTTGATGAGGAGTTTGGGTTCCATCTGACAGTCCCTGTATGCTCACATCCCCATGACTTACAATAGAAGTCTGCTCTCCCCCCCCACAGCCGTGACTGTTTGTGGCTTTGATAGTCTGCCGGGCAAACATAGTAATCTAGGCTAGCCAACCTGCATCTGGCTCACGTGTCCCTACATCTATAATGTTTGTTTCCATTATCTATGGTACGGAAAGGATTTAATGGAATTTTAGTGGGATCCTGTTAATCAGGGATATCCCAATAGGAAAGACCTATAGCCAGCTGACAAATGACTGGGTGGAGAGATGGCCACCAGGTTCGTAAGCTGGCTGTATTCGAGATAGGCCATACTTCGTGTCCAGTAGGATTTGTGATCAGCCATCGCAGCTTAAGGGGCTGATGAGGGTTAAGACTACTGGTCGTCAAAAGGAGAATAAATATCTTCCAGGATCTTCTTTACAACCATTTGCAATGTTTCTTTTTTCTTCTTTTTTATTTCTTTTTTTTTGTGTGTGTGGGGAAGGCTTCAATACATCCTGAAAATGTATGTTCAAAGACTAGGAGTTATTTAAGTCCATACCTTACTGGCTTAATTTCAGTAAAGTCCACTTCCCAGAAATGTCCTCGTCTGGTTCCTCATAGGTGCTTTCCTGCAGGAAGCTTGGAAGTGTAAGCTTTAACCAATTAATGGACCTGACAGGCTTTTGTTACCCATTCAGTTATTTCCTTTTGCTGTGAGTAGGTTAGTGGAAAACTGTGTTCTTGATCCTTCACGAATGAATGCAGTTTCTTTGAACAAAGGTGAGTGAGTTGATGAACATTTGCTACTGACATAGTTAGAGCCATGATTATAGGAGTAGTTACTGAAGGATTAAAAAATTCCACTTGGGGGCCTTCAGGGTTAAAAGTTATTTTGGCCCAGAGCTTGGTGAGCAGAACTCTGCCTATCAATGTGGCCAGGGATTACTAGGAAGGAGTGATGGATTTTTCCTTTTCCCTGGTCCATGGTCCTCTTAGTTGTCAAAGCCCGATATTTACTTCTGTTATACTCTTGAATTAAAGACCTTTTATTCGGTAGAGGGCCCAATGGGCCTTACGGGCTGAGTATATTCCCCCTGCATCTACTTCAAAGTTTATTGTGTTCCCCTCCACTTCAAAAGTTAACTTGAGGTCAGGGAGAGGATCTGAGCCCGGACTTTCTTAGTATTACTCCAGAGTCAGAATATCTGGCTGGCATGGCTGTCTCTTTCTAGGGCACTCTTTGGCCCAGTGTCCTTTTTCTTTAGAGTAGGCACATTGATCTGAGGCCAGGGGTGGCCTCTAGTGTGTGCCCAGGTATCCCTTCCTGTCTCTCTGTTTCTTAGTTTCTGGCCTATTTGTTGTTGTGACCAGGACCTTAGTCAATGCCTTAGTCTGTCTTTTGTTTCTTTTATCCTCACTCAGCTCCCTTCTCTTCCTCAGTTTCTTTCTTAAAGTATACCTTCTCGGGTTCTCTGACTAAATCCCTCAAAGTCATATCTTGTAATCCATCTAAGCATTGTAACTTTCTTTTAATATCCAGGGCAGCTTTCCCAATAAAGGCCATTGTGACAGATGCCTTTTGATCCTCTGCCTGAGGATCGAAAGGAGTATGTCTCTTATATACCTACATAATTATCTCTAGGAACATAGAGGGAGATTCATCAGGCCCTTAAATAATCTCTCTTACCTTGGCCAAATTAGTTGGTCACCTAGCGGCCACTAAGATACCCACTATTAGAGCCCGGCGATAAGTGGACAGATGCTCCCTACCTTCAAAGGTGTTGGGGTCCCAGTTGGGTCGTTTCAAGAGAAAGCCGGCTTTGAATATATTGGGAAGTTTTGTCGGTCACGCATTTGGTCCGAGGATACTTTTTTCTAGCATCCAGGAGGATTCTCTTTTGTTCCTCTGTCATGAAGAGAGTCCCTAGGAGTTGTTGGCAGTCATCTCAAGTAGGTTGGTGTGAAAACATCAATGACTTCACCAGACCTGAGAGCCAGGTTGGGTCCTCGGTAAAAGGAGGATTGTTATTTTTCCATTTATATAGGTCTGAAGAGGAGAAGGCCAATACTGGTAGGCTTGCATTTTTTCCCTATGGCCATCGTCAATCATTGGTCCTTAGGGATGGAGGGAAGCAACACGGGAGTTCCAGGGTTTTCAATCATTTGCCACCAGCGAGTTCCTTTAGCAACTCCAGCTTCCTCCAGGGGAGGAGGGGCTGTGTGTGACGCAGGGGAGTTATCTGGAGGGCCCTGGGCTGGCTTAGCTTCCTCCAATTGCGGAGAGGCTGAGTCAGCAGCTGGAGAATCACTTAGAGGGTGTTGGGGGTTGTGGGACAAGGGTAGAAGATAAGGAGGGGAACGAGAGTCCAGTAGAGTCAAATCTTGTGACTCAGGGAGAACAGAGGGTGGAGGAGGAGGAGGAGCAGAGGGGTTGAGAGATCGTGGGGGAAGGAGTAGGAACGGGGACACAGCAAGGAAAGGCTTCACCCACGGAGGAGGAGATTTGCAGAGGTCCTGCAAAGTTAAGGTATATTCCTGTTTATCAGTATGGCTATGTGGCCCTGGCTGTAAGACAATATCTCTGTCTTTTTAAATTAGTGGGAAGTAGAAAGATCCTTCTAGGGGCCATCAGAATCCAAAGGTGGGCCATTCTGTGGCACACAGAGTCTGCCAGGTCCAGCGTTTTACTGAAAAAGAAACATTCTGAGCCCTTAAGCGGACTTTGGTCCATAGATCAAGGGTCAGGGACAGAGGCATTGAAGTGATCTGTCCCATAATGAAAGATACACAAACAGTAAAAGCAACGACACAGGACACAGACAAGAGAAAACAATAAAGACAGGCAATGGACGTCCAACACTGAGACCAAGACTGAGCAGGTGGCAAAACCCGATGGGCTGGCAATACCGAATCTGAAACAAAGTATCACTGAGTCGAGGAGACTATTATTCCTCGATTCCGGAGTCCTCTGTGGCGTCCCCCAGGGACTTGGCTTGTGGCTCTGTGACACGTCTGCCAGCCACCATCAAAGAGAGCTCACACACTTCATCGACAGCCATTTTGCCAAGCCCTAACCTGAAACCTGAAACCAGAAAGAGGTGCCTTACTTACCCTGAGAGTAGCCCATTGGGGTCTCTCGTTCACCACTGCTGGATTTCGGTGGAACCTCCATATATAAATATCGGAAGAGCATTGGGGGAAGAGACCACCAAGAGACTCTCTCATGCAAAAACAAAGGGTTTATTGGGGGTCCAGCATGCTGGGGCTCAGAGCTCATTTGAATAGAGCAGAGAACCCTGAGAACAGCTTAAGCAGAGCTTATATACTTTCCTTGAAGAGGGCAGGGAGGAAAGTTTATTGATGGGCCTGGGCGGGTGAGCAGTTTGCGTGCAACTGGGTGAGAGAGTACATTCTGAAGTTTGGCAGTTGGGGACAGCACATTCTGGGAAAAAGATTAGAAATCACTTCTCAAGATTTCAACAGTGTTTTATTAAGCATACAGAAAAACAGGAAGTGACAAGAATCTATTTTATTAACATTTCACTACCAACTATACTTTGCCAGATTTCCTAAAGTCTCTATTGATATCTGCATTCCTACATATTTTCCCCAGTTCATCATTGTGATTAATTCTTCACATGTGCTGACATTTACATTCACTCAATACCCGAAACCCTATAGCTAAAGAACTTTTGGTCCAAATCCTATACTCACTCTCCTTTATAAACATACCGACTATCTTCCTAATACTACTGACTATCCATTTTGACTGGAAGTTCTCTTTGAAAATCAATCATCCAAGTTACAAGGTCCTATGCTTAATACCCAATCAAGGGCCCAATGCCCTTCTGGGCTTCAAATCTTACCTAGATTTTTGTTTTCAGATTCATATATTTTACCTATATATTCTTGAAAATATCGCAGGTTCCCAATACCATTATTCATCCAGCAGAATGATTTCTATTCCAAATCAAACCTGTTATTAACCGTAACCATACACTGTTCCCTCAATCTAACTTTAGAGAAGAGCAAGGACAGAGTTGGTCTTAAAATACAGGAATTTAGGGGATCTTCCAACTGCTGAGAAACTCAAAGGTCTATGCGCAAATGATCCCTAGAGAAGTTGTAGGCACCTATGAAGGAACTGAGAGAGCAAAAGTCATCTTTCATTGCAAACAACCTGGTCAGCATGAAGGGATGTGTCTGAATCAGCCTCTCTCTTCTTTATGTAGAGAAGAAGGACCAAACGAGGCCTCTGTGGAGAGCTGTTCCCGGTTACCAATGTTTGATATACCATTCTAACTTGTGAAAGTGTCAAAGGAATTAGGGACAGCCTCCATTTCATGGGACCTTTGGAAGCAAATGTTAGGACAACGTGCTTGCCAAGGCATTGACCTCATTCAGTTCCTGAAGGAAGTGACCTCACCTCACATTCTTGGTGATGGAACTCTCTGAACGTGGGATCCAGGCATCCAGGCACACAAATCTAGTCCCAGGCCCAGTCCCAGTGGTCTCACTTCTTTTGATTTACCAAAGACAGAGTCAGTCTTTCTTGGTATCTACTGATGTGAGGATGGCCAAATGCCAGGAAAGCTCTGAAGAGTGGCCTTTCCTGAGTAAGCAGGAAGTGGCTCACCGTTGTCTCCTGACAACTTCACAGAGTTGGCCAAGGAAACCAGATCTGAGACAGAACAGGCCATTTGATGGGAACATAGTATGGCCCACCAGTCAGAGGTCACACCCGATAGTCAGAGACCTACTTTGGGAAAGGAGGTGAATTTGTGGGTGTGAGTGTGTGTTTGTGATTTTGTCTCATGTTCTGAGAATAGGTAGGAAAGGCAGTTTGTTTGGTTTGGAGTGGACGATTTCTAACAAGTGATTTGACAAGGCGAGTGTTTTTATGTCTGTGTATCCCACTGTGTCCATGGTTGTAGACATTAGAAAAGAGAATGCATCAAAGGATGTGTCCAGGCTAGTAGAAAGCTTACCAGAATTCTTTCTGCCCAATGTATGAAAGGAATGCGGCTTGCCTTATGGATGGGTAACACCTGCTATCTTCCTAAGTTCCTGTTTTCTTCCTGAATTCTGGTCACTCTCCAGAATAGGCTCATGATTTTGTGACCAAGTTATGTACCACCTCCAAGCTCTGTGACATGGCCATGTACTGGATAGCTGAAGGGAATGGCGAGCGTCTCAGAAAATTCAGATATCAGTGTGACCAGGAAAGTCTCAGTGGAGAAACACTGCTTTGGGCCGTTTGCTAACCTAATGTTCTGTTGCCCTGAATGTCAGGAAGGTCTTTGCCTCATGCCACCCCTTTGTGAAGCCTGAAGAAAACAGTTTTCAAATGGAAATGAATATGGATCACCTGTGGCTCTTTGCTTAATTGCTTTGAAAAGGGATGTGTCTGAATCAGCCTCTTGGCCCTGTGTGAGGTTGTGGCTTAGATACTCAGCACGTGGTGGATGTAAAGAAAGATCCCATGTGTGCATCCAAAACCAAAATGGCCAAAAAGCAGTCCTTGTGGATGAAGTCTGTCGCCTTCCTCTTTAAAGTTCTTGAACTCCAAGAAGTGAGAATAGGGATCCTTTGGGTCAAATGGGTTCTTCAAAGACCTGCAGAGGAGCTTGTGTTTTCTCATGACTGCAAATAACATAAAAATATATACCTGACACTCAGTTTTCCACAAATTGGAGAAGCATAGAAGTATTAACGTCTAGCATATTTGATCACTCCTTTTTCACATGAAGGGTGTCCAGACCACCCTGAATTTACGCCAATGAGGGGCAAGGGAGTTATTTTGGACACTCTCTTGGACTCCGCCACTCATGGAAACCTTCAGCCAGAGGTTGTGATTAGTGTCTATATGGAAGAAGATGAGGGCCATATGGGAGGGTTTTGGTTTTAATTTTGGTCATTTGTGTCCGGTTGGAAGACATGACTGGGACCACCTGGGCTTGAACTCTGGTGTGATTCCCCTTAGAGACTGAATTCAGAGAAGTATTGCCATGAATTTTGTTGGGATTTTAGGAGTCCACCCATGAGAATCACCCTTGGAAACTGAGATCTAGGCCCAGGGTGGCTTTCCACAGAGCCCTGGGTATCTCAGCCAGAAGATCACATGATTTAATTCTGAAAGACTTGCCAGCCATTGTTGAGAGTCACAACACCCATGGACGTCACATTGTAGACCTCAATAGGCCTGGCTTCATGTGACATTTTGGCCACTCTTTGGGAAGCCTTGCCTGTGAGAGTTCTACAGAGCATTCATTGAAATGAGCTTCCTCACCATTTAAAGGTTCCTGAATGAATTGAAACCCACAGTGCCTGCAACGTCATCCTTGAAAAATGCCTAGATAAATACCATGAAATTTTTGAAATTCCCATGACCAGGTGGCACTGGAGAAACTTTGGATGTCCTGTTGCTGATCGTAAATATGCAAGACAGTGCCTTGATTGAGTGGGTTTCATGAAAATGGTGTAGAACAGAGATGCCAGTATGTTGGAACCTGCTGAGTAGTGGGCCTAGAGCAGTGGTAGGCAGGTGTGTGATAAAAAATTTGTGGTGGGGCCATGTGGATCTGCCATTGGATCCCAAATGGCTTGTGACTTACATGGTGCAGCCAGCAAACCCTTCCATGTAAAGGCTTCTGGTTATATGGAGATGTTTCCGGGCAATGTTTAGAATCAGGTTACTATGGACATGGGGCCAAGCTATGTGGGATAGAAGCCTGGTTGGTGCATTCTCCTGCAGACCCTGACCAACCACACATGAAAGAATTGCCTCCAGAACTGTGTCCCAGTTGAACTTCTTTTATTTCATGAAGCAAATGCCAAAGTCCCAGTGCAGCAGCAAGAAACACCACGAAAAGTGGAGGATGACCAAATCGCTTCCCAGTCCACATGGGAATACCCTTAGCCCCCAGTGGCCACAGTTTACTTACAAAGAGAGAATTCAGCACTGCTGCCTCATGTTCATTGGAAAATAAGAAACCATGTCCTCCAGGTCACATAGATGCAGACACAGCTTTGATAGTCTCACTAAAAAGAAGCTAAAGCTCCTGACAACAACATATATTTCAAGTGCCCAAACTCAGAGGCAGTTTCTCAAGAAGTATTTAGGCCAGCAGAGCTCCATGTTTATGGAGTGTTTACCCTGTCCCATACTAGGGAAACTCCTCTACCACTTCCAAGGTTGTAAACTCCTGAGCATATTATTCACAGATTTTATTACTCTTCTCCTCTAATTGTGTCTTACTTTGGGCGAAAAAAAATGTCAAGGAATTGTTCTGGATGAGAGTGGGAAGATTTTGTTTAGCACATATTTGCATACACATTGGATTTATTTTTCTATTTTACATTTGAAATACTGAATCCTGACACTAACACATGCCCTGCTAGATTCTGAATACTAATCCTAATATAATGGAGAAAAATTACGGAAACAGAATAGAAATACAAGCAGTTCAGAGGAGGCATGTTGTATACTTGGACTTGCCTTTTGCATTATATAGGGTAGGAGTTATAAATCTAGTCAATTTTTTGTTGAAATAGTTTTCCATGTGCTTTTAAAGTTAACAAATATGTGAATTCCTGTCTCCCTTTCTCTGTATTCTATTCAGCACATGTATTTTTATATGCACATATAGAATCCTACCTGGTATCACACGTACATTCTTGTGAGTTACATGACTTGGCAGATACAAAGTGTGAGAAGAGATCACTCCTCTTAAACGCTGTTTGACCTGAAAATTCAACCTATGGGTGAGCTTCCTAGTTGAAAAAAGTTATACATAAATCCATATCCAGTAAAATGAATATTTTTGGATCTGTGGATGATTCATATTTCACGGTGTAATTCGATTGGCATATATATTGCTAATTTTTAAAATCTGTGTGTGGATATATATATATATATATATATATATATATATATATATATATATATATTCTCTCCAGATATTTCAAAATATTTAATATATGTGTCTTATTATACACTCCCTAAATTCATTCATGATTATGTATGTGGATTTATAATCAACTTTTCACAAGATTATTCTCAGAAATATTCATTCACCTGATATACGTATTTTTTTCCTAGTATTGAAAACTAACTTCAGTGAATGGTGCATATAAATCCTAATATTTCTACAGTAACTGATCCATTTTCACATCAATGCAAGTAGATTCCTATGGGACATGATAAGTATTTTGAAGTTCATTTTTATTGAAAACTAGTACATTACTATTTCTTCAGTTTATGCACATTATTGGATATATATTTCATCCACAAGTTCACAAATTTATAGGCATTTATTTCACTTTCAATCACTTTCTGCTTCAGAAAACACGTGTTCCGCCATGTTTCAAACTGGTCTTTTCATGAGACTTCTTTCCAAACACATTATTTTTGATTTCCATAATCACTTTTGAAGCAAAACTCACTCACTCTTCATGATAAACCATAACCCTAGGATTACAATTAGACGTATAACTAGTTGTTATGAATGATTATATATCAATATATGATTTCTTATGTATTTTCAGATATCAATTCAATACATTATTTAAAGTGGAACCAGTTATATTATTTATTAACTGTATGGTCTATTCATGCATTATCTCTATATTCATAGACACAGGGTACACCTATTTTTACCCTCAATACTAATTTATACGTTTTCAAAATATTCCTCAAAAAATGGTGGAAGAATTACTCATGTCACCTGATCTATATATACATTTTATCACAGTAATATTCTGGACAAAAAAATCAAAGGTCACCCTTAAGGTTGTACCAGAGCCTAAATGGAAAGTGAGCATGGATTACTAAAACCTTCCATGTCCAGGTGGCCTAATGCTCTCAAATGTCAATCTTATTGGTGACTACATTTTTGTTTCTTTCTAAGATTATATATTCAACCTCAAGCCTGTTGAAAATGTCTAATCCTATCACTCACTTTATACTTTGCCTGATTTAGTAATGTCTCTATTTATATCTATTTTCCTACATATTTTCCCCTGTTCATCATTGTGACTGACTCTTCACTTGTGCTGACATTTACATTCACTGTCTACCTGAAACCCTATTGCTTAAGAACTTTTGGTCTAAATCCTATTCTCACTCTTCTTTGTAAACCTACTGACTATCTTTCTAATCCTACCGACAATCCCTTTTTGAGTGGGTTTTCTATTCGACATTCAATCATCCATGGTACAAGCTCCTATGCCATTGTATATAGATTTATCTGAGACATTTTTGCAGAAAATAATTCAAAGCTAAGTGTGCCAATTAAGGGCCCAATGCCCTTCTGGACTTCATATCTTCCCTAGATTTCTGTTTTTATACTTATATTTCACCTATATATTCTTGTAAGTATCATAGTTTCCCAATACCATTATTCGTCATGCAGAAGGATTCCTAAGCCCAAATTGAACATGTTACTAACCCAAACCATGCACGTTTCTCTCAATCGAACTTTACAGAACAGCAGGGACAGGGTTGCTCTTAAAATACAGGAATGTAGGGCATGTTCCACCTGTTGAGAACATCAAAGGTCCATGCAGAAATGATCCCTTGAGAAGATGTAGGCAGCTACGAAAGACCTGAGAGAGAAAAGTCATCTTCAATGGGAAACAACCTTGTCAGCATGAATGGATGTGTATGAATCAGCCTCTCTCTTCTTAATGTAGAGAAGATGGACCAAAACAGTCCTAGGTGGAGAGCTGTTCCCGGGTGCCCATGGTTTATATACCATTCTAACTTGTGAAAGTGTCACAGGAAGTAGGGGCAGCCTCCATCTCATGGGACTCTTGAAAGCAACTGTTAGGACAAAGTGGTTGTCAAGGCAATGACCTCATTCAGTTCCTGAAGAAGTGATCTACCTCACTTCCTTGGTGATGGAACTCTCTTAACTTGGGATCCAGGAAGCCAGGCACCCGGAGCCAGTCCATTCCCAGACCCAGTAGGCTCACTTGTTTGAATTTACCAAGGAGAGTGTCAGTCTTTCTTGGTACCTACATATGTGAGGATGGCCAAATACCAGGAGAGCTCTGAATAGGGGCCTTTCCTGAGAAAGTAGGTAGTGGTTCACCGCAGGCTCCTGACAACTTCACAGAGTTGGCCAAGGAGACCAGATCTGAGATAGGACAGGCCATTTTGGGGGAACATAGTATGGCCCACCACTCAGAGGAAACTCCGGATAGTCACAGAGTTACATGGGGGAAGGAGGTGTCTTTGTGGGGTGGGTGTGATTTTGTGGTTTTGTCTCATGATCTGATAATAGGTAGGAAAGACGGTTTGTTTGATTTGGAGTGGTCTTCTTCTAGTAAGTCGTTGGACAAGGCAAGTGTTTCTATTTCTGTGTATCCCACTGTGTCCGTGGTTGTAGACATTAGAAAATAGAATGCAACAATTGATATGTCCTGTATAGTAGAAAGATTCCCGGCATTCATCCTGCCCAATTTATGAATGGACTGCAGCTTGCCTTATCCATGGGCAACACCTGCTACCTTCCTAAGTTCCTGTTTCTTCCAGAATTCTCACCACTCTCCAGAATAGTCTCATGGTTTTGTGTCCAAAATATGTACCACCTCCAAGCTCTGTGACATTGCCATGTCCTGGATAGCTGAAGGGAATGGCGAGCATCTCAGAAAACTCAGATATCAGTGTGACCAAGAAAGTCTCAGTGGAGAAACCATGCTTTCGGCCTTTTGCTTATCAATTGTTCTGTTTCCCTGAATGTCAGGAAGGTCTTTGCCTCAGGCAACCCCTTTGTGAAGCCTGAAGAAAACAGTTTTCAAATGGAAATGAATGGGCATCACCTGTGGCTCTTTGCTTAATTGCTTTGGAAAGGGATGTGTCTGAATCAGCCTCTTGACCCTGTGTGAGGTTGTGGCTTAGATTCTCAGCACCTGATGGATGTAAAGAGAGATCCCATGTGTGCATCCAAAACCAAAATGGCCAAAAGAGCAATTATTGTGAATGAAGTCTCTCACATTCATTTGTAAGGTTCCTGACCACCATCAAGTGAGAATACGGATCCTTTGGTTCAAATGAGTTATGCACAGCCCTCCAGAGGCTAACCCAAGGTTTTTGGGTTTTCTCATGGCTCCAAATCATATAAAGAATCTATACCTGACAGTCAGTAGGCCTCAAATTGGAGATGCAGAGCAGTATTAACAGCTGGCCTATCTGATCACTCCTGGTTCACCGGATGGGTGTCCAGGCCACCTTGACTTTAGGCAAATGAGGGGCAAGGGAGCTTATTTTTGACACTGTCTTGGGCTGCACCCCTCATGAAAAACTCCAGCCAGAGGTTATGATAAGTGTCTATATGGAAGAAGATGAGGGCCATGTGTGAGTGTTTGGTTTTAATTGTGGTCATTTGTTTGGCGGTTGGAAGAGATAACTGGATCCACCTGGGCTTGAATTCTGGCATGATTCCTCTTAGAGACTGAGTTCTGGAATTTACCTCAAAGAAGTATTGCCATGAAATGTGTTGGGATTTTAGGAGGCCACGCATGAGATGCGCCCTTGAAAACTGAGATCGAGGGCCAGGGTGTCTTTCCACAGTGCAGTGAGAATCTCAGCCAGGATATCACATGATTTTATTTTGAAAGACTTGGCAGCCATAATTGAGAGTCTAAACACAAATGGAACTCATATTGTAGACCTCAATGATCCTGGCTTCATGTGACCTTTTGGACACTTTTTGGGAAGCCTTGCCTGTGAGATTTCTCCAGAGATTTCATTTAAATGAGCTTCCTCACCACATAATGGTTCCTGCATTAATTGAAACGCACAGTGACTCCAACTTCATCCTTCAAAAATGGCTAAATAAATACTATCAAATTTCTGAAATTCCAATACCAGGTGGCACTGGAGAACCTTTGGATATCCTGTTGCTGAACATGAGTGAAATAATTCCCCACGCAATGACACTTCACCGGGAGAATTCCAATTTTATTGCTAAAAGCTGTGTGCTTATATAGAACTAAGGGGGAGATGGTATGGCTTAGATAAATGGCAGCAACCCGTTTATTGACAAGTTCTTTCAAATATCAGCTCCAGAGCCCAGGAATTAGTTCAAATTGGGGCTAAGGTTCCCCACAAGCGAGATTTGAAATTGGCGCTGGCGGGAGAGTTCACAAGGGCGGGAACTTTTTGCACCACTGCAGAAATGAAGAAGGTAGGAAGAAGAAGTCCTTAGGCGCCATGTTGGGGTTTTTCTCTGCCGTATGGCTGCCATTTATTCCTGTCCCAACATTCCACCCTTTTTGTTTTCTTAGGAAGTGGGGCGTCGTTTGTCAGATCTGGCTGCTTCCTGCTGTGTGGGGCTGGTGTGTGGCCTAGAAAGAGAAGTGGAGGAATGCTCAGGGGGCAGGTATGGGGATATTATGGCAGCCAGAAATAAAACCCAGTGGCTATAGACAGCTATTTTCATAGGGGTGAAGTCAATGAATGTTCCCTGAAGCCAAAGATGTCGATGGCATGGAACCAGTCCTGGATGGAAGAGATTGTTGGTATCAGCCACTGGTCCTGTAACAGAGACTCAAGGAAATACTGGAAGCGTTGCCTGGACATGGTGTCGCCAGCACCTGAAGAAGATCAGAGCGAATAAAAACAGAATGAAGATAAAAATTAAAGCAATTGTCAATTTTTGGCAGAAGTTCCATGTGGGGGGACTGACATAGAAGAGGCCAAGGGCCATGAGAAAGCTTAGAAGGTGGTAAAGACTATGAATCCAGGATGGCAGATTAAGAGGTTCTCCGAGCTCGTTGTCTCCCGCTGTCTAATACCCGTTGCATTCCATCGTGCCTGGTAGTGAGCTTCATCACTGAGTGAACTGTTCTCTTGGAGATGTTGGGGATTCATCGGTCATCAGAGGCTGGTAGTGACTAAGCAAAAGCTGGTTGAAAGTTTGATTAGGAATTTTATGCAGTTGGGTTTGAAGGCACTTCATTATGCAGGGCAAGAGAGCACAAAAAAGGAGCATCCAAATAAGGGGACCCAAGATATGTAGTAAGTACATGGCAAGATAGGATTGGAAGAACCCCGTTATGGGATTGGAGGAGGTAGGTTTGAGCAATTGGGTCGATAATTCCTGCAATTTAACAACATTTTTTTATTAGCCCAGATTCATTAACATAATAGCAAAATTCCTCTCTGAGGAATAGGCATGTAACCCCTTTTTCTGCAGTGAGAAGATCAATTGCCCTTTGGTTCTGTAAAGCCACTTGTGCCAATGAAGTAACCTGCCGCTGCAAGGAACCCAGAGACTCAGCCATGGTATTGAGTGTTTCCTGCAGTTTTTGTTGAAGGTCATTGGATCCCATAGAGCATGACCTATAGCTCCACCAGAGAGTCTGAGACCCGTCACTGAGGTTGTTAAAATGAGGCCTACCAGAACCGGCAGAAAGACTACCCTACGGGTGCGGGAAGGTAGGGCCAACTGTCAGAATTCGGTGGGAGTATACAAAGATAGCTGAGGAACTACAGTAACCAAGAAACAGGCGCCAGAGACATTGATGGTTGAGGTACTTAAAGAACCATTACACCAGAGGAAATGTCCAGGTTGCATAAACACAGGGCTCTATGGAGTGCTGTAGCTCAAGGAACAAATGGGTAAAGGATTCATTATTGGCAGGTGGAAACAGATGAAAGGAAATAATGTATTGGTGGAATAACTTTCCCACAGTGGGATACGTGTCACATGTAGGGGTTGTCCTTTTTAGAGAAATTGTAGGGTTTTGCTGGAATATTTCCTGCCGCTAATGGGACTGCTGCTAGAAGTGGACGACTAAGTGAAGCACAGAGAAAGCACTGAGAAGTAGGCACAGAAAGAGGGGTGGAGTTTAATAATCAAAAAGTTTGGTGTAGCAAATTGAGCCATGTGGGAGGGGGACCTGAGAGGGTTGAAGGCTCTGAATCCTTTTTGGATGAGCTATGGATATGATCTCGAAGTTTTGATTCTGAGTCCTTAATGTGTTCGACTACCTTGATGGTTGCCTTAGGTTGCGTAATCAGGGTGAGGCCAATAGTCATCCACCCTGTGGGTCTGACTGAGGTTGTCCGAGCATAGACAGCAAACTCAACATAGCCCCATCGTTTGGCCTTGGGGTCAGGTTTATCTAAAGTATACCATCCATTGTTACTGGATGAAGAGCCTTTATGCCACTTTATGTAACTAGAAGTCCACCCTTCAGGGTAACCAAATGAGTGGTAAGAATAGCTACCACGTTCATCATGGAACATGCATGACCAATAGGGGCACCCATTATATATCTCAGGCCACCAATGACAATAGTCTTTTGTTTGATCAAAAAGGAAGCAAATGAAAGGCCAGTTCCAGCTACCAGGGACGAAAGTCCTTGAAGGTGACAATTTTAGGGAAATAGAGGTGCAGTTGTGGATGAAGCAAGTAGTTGCATCCACTGCACAGACCTTCTGCATGCCATGTTCTGAGTATCGTTCCCGAAAAGTGAATAAATGCATGGTAGGTGAGGAGGGTAAAGACCAGTCCTGACAGAGCACAGAAAATAAGCAGAGCACAAAAAACAAGCAGTTAGAGAAGACTAGGGTGTTGGGAGAGCTCATTGTGCCTTCTTTAAGAGGAATTGGGCTGCAAGGAAAACCGTGTGAGCCACAACTAAAATGGGTGAGATGGGTGTGGAGAGCAGGAGTAAAGGGGAGGTTCAGGAGGTGATTCTTGGAGTTCCTCTGGGGTGGCCCTGTCTTCAGCAGGTGGGGCCTCCTGGTGATGTGGCTTCAACCTAGACATGTGAATCCAGGGAGTGAGACAGTTGTCTGGTAAGGAGAGTTTGGCGGCGGTAAGGGTAAAGAGAATGACAGGATAGGGGCCTTCCCATTTTGCGGCAAGAGTCCCTTTCTCCTCTGGGGTATTATAATAGACTAGACTAACAGGTGTTAAGGGAGGAGTGTTTGGAGAGGAGACTGGGTCCGGAACAAGCCAGTCCTGATATTTCCAGAGTTCCGAGCGGAGATGGAGCAAGAGAGGCAAAGACAAATCTCGGGTGAGAGGTCCTTGTGAAATGACCAACCCAGGGGTTATAAGAGGTCTTCCATACATTATCTCAAAAGGAGACAGTAAAGATGGTTTCTTAGGGAGAGCTCTGATTCGAAGCAAAGCCAAGGGAAGGAGTTTGAAACAGTCTATGTTTAATTCCATTGTCAATTTGGTAAGGACTTCCTTTAGAGTACGATTTACCCTTTCCACTTTCCCTGAAGCCTGGGGGAAATATGGACAGTTGAAATGCCACTTGAAGGAGAGGGCTTGAGAGACCTTTTGTGTGATCCTAGAAGTAAACTCAGGGCCATTGTCATATTGTAGGGAAGTGGGCATACCAAACCTGGGGATGATGTCTGTCAGTAAGATTGAAGCTACAGTGGAAGCCTTTTTATTGGAAGTGGGAAATGCCTCAACCCAACCAGAGAAAGTGTCCACAAAGACAAGAGGTATTTAGTGCGCCATACTGTGGGCATGTTGGTGAAGTCTACCTGCCAGTCAGCAGCGGGAATGTGTCCCCGGGCTTGGTGGAAAGGGAAAGGTTTGGGCCTTAAAGGAGTATGAGGGTTGGTCCGCTGACAGATCTGACAATTAGAGGCTATATTCTGTAGCATGGCTTGTCAGAGGGGGTGAGGGAAAAGAAACTCTGTAAAAAGAGGGTCAAAGACTGAGAATTGGAAAGGAATAGAGTATGAAGGAACTTGAAAAGATTCTTGTTCTTACTGAAAGACGTAGGGGCTTCAGATGAGCTGTCTAAAGTGGCCATTATATGTCCCCCATGGAGGCCATAATTGAAAGTGGTAGCAGCCATTCGTGCCGCCTGGTCAGCTTTGGCATTGCCCTCAGTGATAAGAAAGCCGTCCTTCTGATGGGACCTACAATGGACAACTCCCAACTGGGTGGGTAAGTGGGAGGCCTCTATTAGATTGGTTATAAAAGCTGAATTAGTGATCGCATTACCTTTGGTGGTAAGTAGGCCTCGCTACTTTCAAATATCAGCATGGGATAATAAGATATGGAAGACATATTTTGAATCAGTTTAGAGGGTGAGGGATTTGCCTTGTGCTAGAAGGCAGGCACGAGTGGATGCTATAAGTTCAGCCTACTTGTCTGTAGTTCCTGAAGGCAAAACTTTGGCCTCTATAATCTCAGTGGCTGAAAATACAGCGTATCCAGAGTAATGAGTTCCGTTCTCCCTAAAGGAACTGCTGTCAGTAAACCAGATAAGGTCAGGCTTGCTGAGTGGTCTCTCAGAAATGGAAGAATGACAGGGGAGGAAATCATCTAAGGTTTCCAAGCAATTATGAGTTGGTATGTGAGACATGGGAGTCATTGGGAGCAGTGAGGCAGGGTTCAGTGCAGAGCAGGGGAGGAAAATAATATTAGGGTTTTCCAGAAAGGAAGTGAGGGGCGACAGAAATCTGGATGTAGGGAGAGTTTGAAGGCCCTTTTAAGCTAAAAGATCCTTCAAGTGATGTGGAGAGTGGATAGTTCAAGGGGCCCCAAAAGTCAGATTAGAGGCTTCTTTGTGTAAAATTTGTCCAGTAGCCAGAGCTCTTAAGCAAGGGGCCCACCCACGGATGGTAGGGTCTAGTTGCTTGGACAAATATGACACAGGTGCAAATGTACGCCCATAGTTTTGACCTAAGACCCCAAGTGCTTGCCCCCCTTTTTCATGGACATATAGATGAAATGTTCTTGAAAGATCTGGAAGGTGAAGGGCAGGTGCCTTTAAGAGGAGTTGCTGAAGCCTGCGGAAGTGGTAGATGGGAAAGGAGGCAAGAGATTCACTAGGGTGTCCCTTTGCTAGGTCATACAGGGGTTTGGAGAGAAGAGAATAATTTGGGATCCAGGCCCTAAAATAACCTGCTAATCCTAGGAATGATAGTATTTTGGCTTTCGTATAGGGCACTGAAAGATCACAGAGGAGTTGCCTCCTATCCAGTGTTATTTCCTTTTTCCCGGGTGTAAGGCAAAAACCAAGATAGGTGACCGAAGACTGGGAAACCTGGGCCTTGTGGGGAGACTCCCTATATCCCTTGTCTTCTAGGAATTTATGAAGCTGAGCGGTGTGGGATTGAGAGTGTTCCAGAAAGACTACATAGAAGAAGGTCATAGACATATTGAAGTAGAGTAGAGTCAGGACAGGTCAGGTGAAAGGATGTGAGGTCCTGGGCAAGAAATTGGCCAAAGAGATGGGGGCTATCCCTGAATCCCTGTGGGAGGACAGTCCAGGTAAGCTGATCAGAATGGCGGGTGTGAGAGTCAGTCCATGAAAATGCAAAGATATCCTGAGATTCTGAGAACAGGGGAATAGAAAAGAATGCATCTTTTAAATCTAGGACTGAGAAGTGAGTAGTAGTGGCATGGATCTGAGAGAGGAGGGTGTAAGGGTTGGGCACTAGCGGGTGGATGGGGTCCACAGAGGAGTTGACAAGGCGAAGTTCTTGAACCAGCCTGTAGGACACGTTAGGTTTCTTAACTGCCAGAATGGGTGTGTTGAAAGGAGAGTGTGTAGGCCTAAGATACCCCTTTCATAATAAATCCTGGATGATGGGTTCTAATCCAAGGAGAAATGTGGTTGTGAGTGGATATTGTGGTTGACTAACATATCTTGAAGGGTCCCGTAAGACAATATGAATAGAACTGCATTTAGCCATAAAGGGTGTAATTGTGTCCCAAACCTCAGGGTTAAATGGTTTAGATAGTCGTGGGAGAGTGCATGAAGGAGGTGTATCTGCCCCTAGGAATATCATGAGGAAATGAGAGGTAGGAGAGGTGTGGGTTGATAAGTGAATGGTGACTTTTAATAGTGAGAGTATGTCCCTTCCCAGAAAGGGAATGGGGCAATGGCTCATAACAAGAAAGGAGTGAGTGAAGGACAAAAGGGATCGCTGCATATAACATGATTGGGGGGGGTTTGAGGAAAAATCTTTTTACCTCCTACCCTGACAATAGGAGTTTTTGAGGGTGTGGTAGGACCCTAATACTCCCTCAAAATCGAAAAAGCGGCACCAGTATCCAAGAGGAAGTTAATGAAGCGTCCATCCACCAGGAAGGTGACCCTAGGCTCTTGATTCTTGATGGTAATAGTCTGGAGGGAAGGCCCAGGACTCCATCAATCCTCCTCTGCCAAGCCCAGGTGAGGCTGGGGTTGCTGGGCAGCAGACCAACCTTCCTTCTGGGTTGTTGGGCAGTCTGCCCCCCAGTGTCCACTTTGATGGCATTTTGCGCAGGTGTTGTAGGGTGTCCTCGGCGAAGAACAATTCCTGGTCCAATGTCCCTCCTTACCTCATTTGAAGCAAGCTCCAGGGGGGGTCATATTGGGACGGCATGGTGATGGCCTTCTCTGAATGAGCTGGGCCAACATTTGGAATTTGGCATTTTCAGCCCTCTGCCTACGGAATTCACTTTCATCCTCTCTACCATGAAAAACCTTGAAAGTGACAGCGAGGATTTTGGTCTGAGGAGTAGCAGGGCCCTGTTCAAACTTTTTAAGCTTGGCTTTAATGTAAGGGTAGCTTTGGGCCAGAATATATGTCATTAAGACATGACGGCCATCAGGGGTTTCTGGGTCGAGGTTTGTGTACTGCTGAAGGGACTTGGTTAGTCTATCCAGGAATTCTGAAGGTGTTTCCTCCTTCCTTTGAATGACCTCCTGCATCTTTTGAAAGTTAACAGCCTTGCGGGTGGACTTTTTCAGTCCCGCCAAGAGGCAGGATGTAAAAAGGTCACTAGACTGTAAGCCCATAGGGGATCCTGCTCTGGGACAGCATGAGGGCCTGTGGGTGGTTATGATTGGTCCTATGATTTTCATCAGCATGGGCTTGGGCTAGCTCCCAGAACCATTGCCTTTCCTTGGGGAGAAGTTTATTGGCCAAGAGCATGTAGATGTCATGATGAGTGAGGCTATATGCTTGCAGTACCCATTGAAACTCCCGAATGTAAGTGGTTGGGTCAGTGGTGAAAGAGCCTAACTTCCTCTCTACCTGAGTAATGTCCGACATGGAGAAGGGCACATGGACTCTGATGACACCCTTGGGACCAGCTACCTCACGAAGGGGTGCGATTGTCTTGGGCGTGGGAAGGAGTCCCTTAGACCTGATAACAGGAGGACTGAAAGAGGCAGGCGGTGGACAGGAAGGAGAGGGAGGGGAAGGGAATGTCTCTGTGGAAGAGGAGGAGGTGGAGCAGGCAGAAGAGTGGGGAAGGGAGGGGGATGAAATGGAAGGTTGAGGATCCGTGGAATCAGGCAGAGGAAGAGGAGGATTTTGCGGGAGAGAAGGGTCAGTTGGGGCTGGGGGATAAGGTGGGGGTTGATCTGCTGGGTCGAATGAGGAAGAATCTGCGAAGTCAGGAGTAGAACAAGGGGAAGAGAGGGGTTTGCAAGCAAGAAGGACCTGAGAGGGAGGGCAGGAGGAGCAGAGACAGGGTGCTGTGCGAGAAGGCTAAAACATTCAATACAGGGAATCTCACTCCACTTTTTCAGATGCTGGCAGTAATTAAAAAGGTCCAAGAGGAGGTTTGGATCTAAGGAGCCTTCTGGAGGCCAATGATTGCCATTATCCAGTGGATATGTAGGCCAATCTTGGGTACAGAATTTGATTAGAAATTTGGGCTTGATGTCTGGTGTGAGGGAGAGTGTGGCCAGATTTTTTATTAAACTTTAGAGAGGTGAGGTTTCAGGTACAGATAAAGAGGTGTCCACAGTCACAGGGAGAGATGGAAGAGAGAGAGAGAGAGAGAGAGAGAGAGAGAGAGAGAGAGAGAGAGAGAGAATAAGTGTAAGCAAGAGAGACAAAGAGAAAACCCGGCCTGGAACGGACTCCGGGAAGCGCTCAGGGCGAATGGGGGTCAGGTGGGCATCCCCAAAATGACCAGCCATCATGAGGAAATACAGAGGGCACTACCTGATCGTCACCAGTGAAGTGCGATCTGTGAGACCCAATGGGTTCGGAGCCACGGGCAACCTGACATCAGGAAAGTTTTCGAACGCAGCAGAAGAAGTAAGTAATGAAAACAGAACTCCGGCTCCAGCAGAATGCAGTTCCAGGATGGGAGTTCAGTTTTCCCCGAGCAGAGAGGCAGCTTCAGCCAGACACAGCAGGCCCGCAGGAAACAGCAACTCTAGCCAGCAGCGGCAGCAGCAGCAGAGGAGGAAAAACCACAGAGCCTCTCATGTAAACTCAGAAGCCTCACACCCCAAAGGGAAACGGATCACCAGAGGGTCCACTGCAACCAGTAAAGGTCTTAGTGGGAGGAATTCCCTCCCCCCTACCAGGTGTCTAGAGTGTGACAGACGATCATGGTCACAAAGCCAGCGGTAGCCCGAAGGGAGTTGGCGAGCCAGGGTCAGGGGAGGCTTACATACAACAAATCAGTGGTGAGTGCAGGAAGCCTGCGTCTGAAAAGAGCAGACCAGGGCAGAGTGCCACGGTGGAGCAGTGGACGGGGCTCTTGTTGGAAAGAGCTCACCCATATCCTCACACGGGGCACCAGAATGAAAGAACTCCCCACGCAAAGCCACTTCACCGGGAGAATTCCAATTTTATTGCAAAAAGCTGTGTGCTTATATAGAACTAAGGAGGAGATTGGAGGGCTTAGATAAATGGCAGGCAATCCGTTTATTGGCAAGTTCTTTCAGATATCAGCTCCGGAGCCTAGGAATTAGTTCTTATTGGGGCTAAGATTCCCGGCCAGCAAGGTTTGAAATTGGCGCCAGCAGAAGAGTTCACACGGGCGGGAACATTTCGCACCACTGCAGAAAAGAAGAATGTAGGAAGAAGAAGTGCTTAGGCGCCATGTTGGTTTTTTTTTTTTCTGGGGTATGGCTGCCGTTTATACTTTTCCCAACAATGAGTATACCAGACAGTGCCTTGATTGACTGGTTTTTATGAAAATGGTGTTTAACAGAGATGCCAGAAAGTTGGATCCTGCTGATTAGTGGGCCAAGAGCAAAGGTGGGCATGTGTGTGATAAAACATCAGTGGTGGGACCATGTGGATATGCCATTGGCTTCCAAATGGCTTGTGACTGACATGGTGAAGCCAGCAGACCCTTATATGTAAAGGCATCTTGTTACATGGAGAGGATTCAGGACATTGTTCAGAATCAGGTTGCTATGTTCAAGAGGGCAAGCTATGTGGAATAGAAGCCTGGTTCTTTTATTCTCCTACAGACCCTGACCCACCACATGTGACAGAAATCCCTCACACACTGTGTCCCCGATGAACTCCTTGTATTTCATGAAGCAAATACCAAACTTCCAGTGCAGCACCAAGAAACACCACGAAAATAGAGGATGACCATATGGCTTCATAGTCCACACTAGAGACATTTAGCCCCAGGGGGCCACAGTTTACCTTCAAAGGGAGAATTCAGCACTGGTGTCTCATGTTCATTGGAAAATAAGAAACCATGTCCTCCAGGTCACATAGATGCCCAGGTTTATGGTTTCACTAGAAAGGAAGCTAAAGCACGTGACAACAACATATATTTCAAGTGCCCAACCTCACAGGCAGTATCTCAAGAAGTCTCTAGGACAACAGACATCCATGTTTTTGAAGTGTTTACCCTGTCCCTTACTTTTGGAAACTCCTCTAACACTTCGAAGGTTGTGAACTCCTGATCGCATTCCATTCCAGATATGTATTCATGGATTTTCTAACTCTTCTCCTCTAATTGTGTCTTACATGGGGTGAAGGTGTTGTCAAGGTATTGTTCTGGATGAGAGTGGGAAGATTTTTGTGTAGCACATATTTACATACACATTGGATTCATTTTCCAATTTTCCATTCGAAATACTGAATCCCTGTCAGTAACCCATACCATAATAGACTCTGACTACTAATCCTAATATGATGGAGACAAATAACCCAAACATAATATTAATACAAGCAGTTCAGAGGAGGCATGGTGTATAGTTGGTCTTGCCTTTTGCATGATATAGTGTAGGAGTTATAAATCTTGTCAATTGTTTGTTGAAATAGTACTCCATGTGTTTTTAAAGTTAACACATATGTGAATTTCTGTCTCCTTTTTTCTGTAGCCAATTCAGCACATGTATTTTTATATGCACATAAAAAATCCTACCTGGTATCACACGTACATTTTTGTGAGGTGGCTAACTTAGCAGAAACAAAGTATGAGAAGAGATCACCCCTCCTAAACGCTTTTGGAACTGAAAATTCAAACTATGAGTGAGATTTTTAGTTGAACAACATTATACATAAATCCATGTTCAGTAAAATTAATATTTTTGGATCGGTGGATGATATATATTTCACGATGAATTTTGATTGGCATATATATTGCTACTTTCTAATGTTTCTCTGTGAGATATATATATATATATATATATATTGTCTAGATTTTTCCAAATATAAAATATATGTGTCCTATTATACACTCCCTAAATAATTCACTCATGCTCATGTATGTGGTTTTATAATCAAATTTTCATACGATTATTTTCAGAAATATTCATCCACCTGAAATACATATTTGTTTTCTAGTACTGAAAACTCACTTCACTCAATGGTGCAAACAAATCCTTATATTTCTACTGTAACTGACCCAATTTAACATCAATGCAAGTAGATTCCAAAGGGGCATGATGTGTATTTTGACGTTCATTTTTATTTAACACTGGTACATTACTATTTCTTCAGTTTTTGTACATCATAGTATATACATTTCATCCACAAGTTCACAAATTTAAAGACATTTGAAACACATTCAATCACTTCCTGCTTCAGTACACATGTATTCCTCCTTGCTTTTGACTGGTTATTTATTGAGACTTCTTTCCAAACACATTATTTTCGATTTCCATAATCAATTTTGAAGCAAAACTCACACACACTTTATGATAAACCACAACCCTAATATTACCATTAGATGTATAACTGGTTGGAATGAATGTATGTATGTCAATATGACATTTCCTGTGTATTTTCAGATATCAATTTATTCCAATTTCTAAAGTTGGAATCAGTTATATTATATATTCACACATGGTACACCTATTTGTGCCCCCAATACTAATTTATATCTCTTCTAAATATTGCTCCCAGAAATGGTGCAAGAAAGACTCATGTCACCTGATCTACATATATATTCTGTCAACAAAATGCAAAGTCACACTTACAATTGTACCAAAGCCTAAATGGAATGTGAGTATGGATTATGAAAATCACCCATGTCCAGGTTGCCTAATGCTCTCAAATGTCAATCCTATTGGTGACTACATATTTGTTTCTTCCTAAGATTATGTATTCAACCTCAAGCCTGTTGAAAATGTCTAATCCTATCAATCACTTCATCATTTGCCTGATTTCCTAATGTCTCTAATGATATCTGCTTTCCTACATATTTTCCCCAGTTCATCATTGTGACTGACTCTTCACATGTGCTGACATTTACATTTTCTGTCTACCTGAAACCCTATTGCTAAAGAACTTTTTGTCCAAATCCTATACTCACTCTTTTTTTCTAATCCTACCAACTATCTTCCTAATCCTACCAACTATCCTTTTTTGACTGGATGTTCTCTTCGACATTCAATTATCCAAGGTACAAGGTCCTATGCCATAATGTATAGATTTATCTGAGACACATGTGCACAACATAATTCCGAGTGAAGTATCCCAATCAAGGATCCAATGCCCTTTTGGGCTTCAAATCTTACCTAGATTTGTGTTTTCATACATATATTTCACCTCTATATATACTTATAAATATTGCAGGTTCCCATCATGCAGCAGAATGATTCCTTACCCAAATCAAACATGTTATTAACCCTAACCATACTTTGTTTCCTCAATCTAACTTTACAGAAAAGCAAGGACAGAGTTGGTCTTATATAGAAATGTAAGAGATCTTCCACCTGCTGAGAACCTCAAAGGTCCATGCAGAAGTGAACCCTGGGGAAGATATAGAAAGCTATGAAGGACCTGAGAGAGCAAAAGTCATCTTTCATGACAAAAAAAAAAAAAAAAAAAAAAAACAGGTCAGGATGAAGGGGTGTGTCTGAAGCAGTCTATCTCTTCTTAATGTAGAGAAGATGGACCAAACCAGGCCTGTGTGGAGAGCTGTTCACGGGTGCCTATGTTTGATATACCATTCTTACTTGTGAAAGTGTCACAGGAAGTAGGGGCAGCCTCCATCTATTGGGACACTTGGAAGCAACTGTTTGGACAAAGAGGTTGCCAAGGCAGTGACCTCATTCAGTTCCTGAAGGAAGTGACCTATATCATTTTCTTGGTGATGGAACTCTCTGAACTTGGGATCCAGGATGCCAGGCACCCAGAGGCATTCCCAGTCACAGTCCCAGTGGCCACACATGTTTGGATTTACCAAGGACAGAATCGGTCTTTCTTGGTAACTACTGATGTGAGGATGGCCAAATTCCAGGAGAGCTCTGAAGAGGGGTCTTTCCTGAGAAAGCAGGTAGTGTCTCACTACTGAACTGAAACCCACAGTGCCTCCAACTTCATCCATGAAAAATGGCTAGATAAATACAATAAAATTTTTTAAATTTCCTTAACCAGGTGGCACTGGAGAACCTTTGGATGTCTTTTTCCTGGTCATGAGTGTACAAGAGAATGCCATGATTGACGGTATTTCATGAAAATTGTGTAGAACAAAGATGCCAGTAAGTTGGACCCTGCTGAGTAGTGGGCCTTTTGCAGTGGTGGGCAGGTGTGTGATAATACAGCTGTGGTGTGGCCAGGAGGATTTTCCATTGCCTTCAAAATGGCTTGTGACTGATATGGTGCAGCCAGCAGACCCTTCTTGTTATATGGAGAGGTTTCCGGGCAAAGTTCAGAGTCAGATTTCTATGGTCAAAGGGGCAAGCTTTGTGAGATAGAAGCCTGGTTGTTGCATTCTCCTGCAGACCCTGACCCACCACAAGTGACAGAACTCCCTCTAATACTGGGTCCCAGTTGAACTCATTGTATTTCATGAAGCAAATACCAAACTACCAGTGCAGCAGCAAGAAACACCACGAAAAGTGGAGGATTACCAAATGGCTTCACAGTTCACACGGGGAGACACTTAGCACCAAGTGGCCACAGTTTACCTACAAATAGAATATTCAGCACTGCTGCCTCATGTTCATTAGAATACAAGAAACCATGTCCTCCAGGTCACGTAGATGCAGACGCAGCTTTTATGGTGTCACTAGAAAGGAAGCTAAATCTCCTTGCAACAACATATATTTCAAGTGCCCAAACTCAGAGGAAGTTTCTCAAGAAGTCTTTAGGCCGGCAGAGCTCCATGTTTTTGGAGTGTTTACCTGTTAGACCAGGACGCTAGAAAAGACCACTGACTCAAATTAAAATCAAATAAAATTAAGCTTATTATTTCCACCGGCCATGCTGCCTCTCCCTCCCAAAACGAAGGGAACAAGACAGCAACCCCAGCTTTCCTACAGCCCAGCTTTATAGCCCAGAAAGTTACACAAAAGGGGGGTTACAGATAACAGAACTCTGATAAACATCACACTAAAGGTAGTTTACAATTTTTTTGCTGTCTCTACATGAGAATTCATGAGGACCATTAGAGCCTCAGAGAGGGTTGTTGTCTTGCCAGAGAAGGCAAATATTTATGATGTGTCACTAAAGTTTCAGAGAGGGCTGCTATCTGGTCAGAGAGCCAGGCATGTGTGAGTTCAAGGCGCGGGCAGGCATTCCACGCAGGTTCAGAATTTGAAGTAATTAATGGTAAAGCCAAAATTATCTTTTCATGGCTTTGTGGCATGATGGCTCCCAATTTTAATAAAAGATCAGGTTGGGTCTACAATTCCCCCCTTTTCTCTGTGTCCCTTTCAAATCTTTGAGAGATTATGGGAAGAGCACTGAGGAAATTTTAATCCCTCAGGTAAGAGTCTCCAAATTTTTAGAACTCACCCAAAACCGATCTCGCTGATTTTACCCTTCTTAATTACTTATATTGATAGTCTATTTATCTTTCTCTCCATTGTTGTAAGAAGAGTGGCATCACTAATTTTTTCTTCTTCTGTCCTGAGACAGGGTGACGTAAGTGGGCTCGGCGTGAGGGACATGAGTTGCCTATTAGAAGTCAGTTGAGAGACATGAGTTGCCTTTTAGAAGTCAGTTCGGTTTGAAGTCAGGTTGGGGAAGAACAGGTTGTAAAGTCATCTGTGAATGGGTTCTTCTATGAGTGAAACAAAAACCATGAGTACTGGATAAATGTTGCAGCAGCTAGAACATGTCACTGTATAGACATTCCCTCACCAGTCTTTAATATCCCCAGTTATCAGGACTGTCAACTTAATATTTAACTTTAAGTGTTACAGTTGGCCCTCCCAATAAGACACAGTTTAATAATTTAATGTCATCTGATCTTGTAAAATCCTTTTACTAGTATGACCTCTGCGTCTAATAGAGAAACCTTTAATTCTGTTACTCAGGGCTGGATAATCGTACTAGCAAACACCAAGCCTACCTTTGTAGGTTAGGAATATCTGTAGGTCTTAAACTGAAAACTTCTGCCTGTGGCAGCTCTTCTTGATAGTCTCTTTTTATAAGTATTAGGCATTCCTGTGTGAGAATCCTTCTTTGTAGCCTCCAGTCTTACTTGTTTTGGGAGGATAAGATAAAGTGCATGCCTTAAAATTTTATTATTATTATTATTATTATTATTATTATTATTATTATTATTATTATTTAATATGCCCAGGAGTGGCTGTATTTTGGTCTTAACTGTCTTTGCTAAGTGTTTAAGATGAAGCAGTCAAACTGACTTTTGTTTCCATCTATTGTTAACAGTCAGCTGACCTTTTATGGGAGTCAATTCGGGGGAAACTTGAGAAGAGATTCTCAGTTCTGCTAGTGCCATTTGCGCTAGGTGGGTCCAGGTCTTGCTTGACCATTTGGCTTCCCTCAGAAGCATCATGGATGTCTCCTTTCTATGATGACTCTCCTCTTTGTAACAAATGCACTGATTGGCTTTCTGTTCTCCAGTGGTCTCATTAATCTCCCTGATCAGGAGGTTATGTGGCTCAGAGTTGCAAAGCTCTTTAGAGAAGTCCCCTGTTCCCTGGATTCAGACTGACTCAGAGGGCAAGAGCCAAATATTGGTTTTCTTGGCCCTTTTCATTTAACATTAATTTTAAATCCTAATCTTAAACATCCAGCAAATAAATTTTAACAGCCTTATATTAAGAGTACTGGGCTTTAATGTCTATAACTTTATAATTACCTTTTTATTAACTGGGATCTGTATTATTCTGTCTGTATTGTAGTTGATGACTTATTATCTTGAATAAACCCATGTTGTGTTCTTATAGCAACGCATTTGTAAAACACTAACAGGGAATCTTTAGATCACTTATAAGAAAATTTCAAACTAAAATTAACAAAAGTAAAAATACTTAGTTCGTGTAATATCTTCCCTGAATTTTTTGGCTGAGTTATACATTATATCCCCTGTTTGAGATCCTAGGAATATTGACAATAAAAAAAAAAACTTTTTAACATAACTTTAAAGAAATATTATCTGACCTACATGTTTCATAGTCATTCTCACATGTAGTAAGATGGGACACACAGCCTTATCTCAGGTAAGGCAGGGCTCTTTATAAATCTTAAGTATTTTAATTCTAAAGCTGATCTTTATTTTTAAATATCTTTTGACAAAGTTTACATAAATTGTTTGAGGTCACATGAACATTAGCTAACACCATATGATATCACATTTAAAACATGAATTAAAGAAATGCTGAAAGTTTTTAACCTTTACAAAGATTAGGCTCTAATTAACTTAAAAATACATTTAAATTGTTCCCCAATGTAAAAAGTAACATAAAAATTTACATATCTTATTGATAACAGGTAAATAAATCCACAATATGTTTTTTACCACACAACTTCAGAGCACCAGCTTGATATAATGCTCTTTTAAGGTTTCTACCTTACAGACTTGCATACCTGTAAGATATGAAAACATTAATAGCATAACAATTACATTTATGTTTCTACATTAATCAAGTTTGGCTTTTAAAGAAATGGCAGTACAGTGCTCTAAAATAACAGTTCTTATTTAATCAGTTGTTTAATTTTTATGGTTGCTTGCTCTAGAAAACATAAATCTTAATAAACTCAATGTTATGGGTAAACTTATGTTTTAAGAAATTTTTGCCTCATTAACACATGACTGATTTTTACAATCTTATACAGAGTTTACTAAAAAAAATACAGATCTTAGTAAATCAATCAGATATCTAACTAAAGTACTCATGAATGAGTAATCCCATATCAAATTTACTTTACTTATTTATCAAAAAGTTAGAGAAACGTATTGAACAGTGTAAACCATTTTTATGTTGAAGGAAAGGTACTAGAGCCAAGGCATATTAGACATTTTGTAGATGTTAATATTTTGTTAGATGTTTGAACACCTAGAAAACTTTGTAAGCTTAAATTTAAAGACATTTGTTTTTATCTCTTTATCCAATTTAAATTGAAACATTTAAATCACGTGAATTAAAGATCTTTGGATCCACTTTTTAAAATTTGTTTTTATGAGCGCTTTATTTTATGAGCACTCCTTATATATGTTAATTTATGTATCATATATATGATATATGGACATATGTATATATAGACATACAACACATAACAAAATTGTGCACACATAATAATAGTAAAGGCCTCGTAGCATTTCGCAGGTGAAATCTTTATTGCAATGTTTCAAGAAGTCCACAGTTGGTCAAAGATAGAACTGATCAGAAAAACATTAACCTAGGTCTGTATGCTCAAAATCATGAGGTCAAAAAACATAAAGTATCTCAGAAAAAAATAAGAGTCCTAGAAAAAATGACTTGCCAGTAATTAGAAAATACCATACAATTTACCTTTTTTTCCCTTAGATCTCAAATCAGTCTCCTACAAAGCTTGTAGGCTTCTTTCATTTGCATTTCAACATAAGTCATGGCTGAGGTCTGGAAGGAGCAGGAAAAAAACTGCTATTCTGAACAGACATCTCAGGACTAAGGCATTTTAACCATAATTTTCAGGTTCGGATGTTGAAAATTATGATACAAGTTTAAGATACAATTAACAAAATTTTTTATCTTTACATCTTGTTTGGTCAACAGACACCATACTATGATTTACTATCCATGTCCAAATTAATGCACTGGTACACACAGTGACATTTTCCCAGGCTACCCAATTCAAAATTGGTGAAAAAAAAAGACTGTATGATTGGGAAGTTTCTTGCCAACTTGGAAGTAGAGTTCTTCAGTTATCCATTGTAAGTATTTAAGTTCTCTGGCATGAATTATCTGAAATCATAAACTAAACAATTACCTAAACCCGACTTTTAACTGCAAGATTGTGCAATGCTTCAAAAACCCATTCAGATACCAGATTGTTAAAATAAAACATCATCATTTCGACACACATTCAGCTAAGATCATTCCCAAAAAACAATTTATAATATCAACACATTATTGCACATGCCTAAAAGGGCCAGAAAGAAAGACACAATACAGACCAAAAGGAGGTCCAGACTATGGCTGGCAGAGAGAACCCTTTAAACCAGAGCAGATAAGAGAAAAATCTCATACACCAGTGGGACCATAGCTGTCCCCACAAGGGGACCAAATGTTTTCACAGAGGGGCAACCTGAAATGTAAAATAAAGTGTCTCCATGGTGATTTTACTGCATTTAGTGTCACCTTTTTCTTTTTCTCTTTTTTTAACAAGACAGAGGTGGCATAATCCTTACAGTGCAGGGAAGGAAGGAGGTAATTCCCTGAATCAACAGGGCTTTGGCAGCTGCTGGGAGTCCCTCAGTTTCTCCTTTTACATACAGGATTAGCTCCTCTGATTCAGTTTCACACCAAGCATGCTCTATCTCCTAACATTTCAGTAGATAGGTCTCACAAAGTTCCGGGGCGGAGGGGGGGTACAAGATTTGTAACTTAAAGTTTGGTTCCTGACCTTGAAGCCAATTAATACCAATTTAATAATGAGGACTGGGTTTTGAGAAAAAGAAAAAAGGAGGTTTATTGCTTGTCTAACAAAGGAGAAACACAGGGGACTCTGCCAAAGTTGTGACTCTCTTTATCTGGAGGGACAAGGGGTTTTAAAGGAGTTTCACTTGTTAACCTGGGAGATACTCTGTTCTTAGGTCCCCAGCAGGCATTTCCCTCTGCAATGGGTGTGCTCCAGGCAGCCAGCTAGGGGCTTCTATCATCCTGCTTCGCAAAGGGGGATAAAGTTCATTGCAGTTCCTTAAAACACAGTCCAAAGGGGTGTCAGGCTTACTCTCTTTATTTCTGATTTTCATGTCCAATATACTTAAGTTTTTACCACCAAAATCACACAACAAAACGAACAAAAACAAACAAACAAAAAAACAAAAAATAGAACACAGAACACAAATAAACAGAAACCCGGTGGCTAAACACAGAAACAGGGGAACAGTGCCACATCTTGCTAAAGCTCCAGGGTAGAAGCGCGTGCGTGCTCATCGCCACCTCTCTACAGTTCCAGAGGAATTCCCTACAGAACAGAACAGAGGACAGAATGATTCTCGTTACTGTTCTGCACAGAAGTATATGTGAGCCTCCCCGTGCCACATCTCTGTCATCAGAAGAGATCTCCCTTAACTGGATATCAGATGTTATAAAGGAGCCACTTACCTATGGAGGCCTCCTCCATCAGGTGCTTGCTAATAGTTTTAGTGCAGAGGTTCACTGTAGTGCTCCCTGGACTAAAGGCTCTTTTCCAAATATAAAGAAGATGGACCAAATCAGGCCTTCGTGGAGAGCGGTTCCTTGGTGCCTATGGTTGATATACCATTCTAATTTGTGAAAGTGCCACAGAAAATAGGGTAAGCCTCCTTCTCATGGTACGCTTGAAAGCAACTGTTTGGATAAAGTGGTTGCCAAGGCAGAGACCTAATTCAGTTCCTGAAGGATGAGACCTCACCTCAATCCCTTGGTAATGGAACTCTCTGAACTTGGGATCCAGGAAGCCAGGCACACAGAGTCAGTCTCAGTCCCAGTCCCAGTGTCTCACTTGCTTCAATTTAGCAAGGACAGAGTCAGTCTTTCTTGGTACCTACTGATGTGAGGATGGCCAAATGCCAGGAGTTCTCTGAAGAGGGGCCTTTCCTGAAAAAGCAGGTAGTGGCTCAACAGCTGGCTCCTGAACACTTCACAAAGTTGGACAAGGAGACCAGATCTGAGACAGGACACGCCATATTGGGGGAACATAGTATGGCCCAGCGGTCAGAGGATACTCTGGAGAGTGAGAGACCTACTTGGGGAAGGAGGTGCCTTTGTGGGTGTAGATGTGTGTTTGTGGTTTTGTCTCATGTTCTGAGAATAGGCAGGAAAGTCGGTTTGTTTGGTTTGGAGTGAACTGTTTCTAGTAAGTTGTTTCACAAGGCGAGTGTTTCTATGTCTGTGTATCCCACAGTGTCCGTGGTTGTAGACATTAGAAAAGAGAATGCATCAATGGATGTTTCCTGTCAAGTAGAAAGCTTCCCAGCATTCATCCTGCCCAATTTATGAATGCACTAGGGCTTGCCTTATCGATGGGCAACACCTGCTATTTTCCTAAGTTCATGTTTTCTTCCTGAAATCTAGCCACTCTCCAGAATAGGTTCATGCATTTGCATCCAGGATATGTACCACCTCCAACCACTGTGACATGGACATGTACTGGATAGCTGAAGAGAATGGCAAGCATCTCAGAAAAGTCAGATATCAGTGTGACCCGGAAAGTCTCAGTAGAGAAACCCTGCAAAGGGCCTTTTGATTACCTATTGTTCTGTTGCCCTGAATGTCAGGAAGTTCTTTGCCTCAGGCCACGCTTTTGTGAAGCCTGAAGAAAACAGTTTTCAAATGGAAATGAATGGGCATCACCTGTGGCTCTTTGCTTAAGTGCGTTGTAAAGGGATGTGTCTGAATCATCCTCTTGGCCCTGTGTGAGCCTGTGGCTTAGATTATCAGCACCTGATGGGTCTAAAGAAAGATCCCATGTGTGGATCCATAATCAAAATGGCCAAAAAATCAGTCATTGTTGATGAAGTCTCTCGCATTCCTCTGTAAGGTTCCTGACCTCCATCAAGTGAGAAAAGGGATCCATTGGGTCAATTGAGTTCTTCAAAGCCCTGCAGATGCTAGCCCATAGGTTCTTGGGTTTTCTTATGAATCCAATTCAAATAAAGACTCTAAACCCCACAGACAGTAGGCCTCAAATTGAAGAACAGAGCTGTATTAATGGCAGGCATATTTGATCACTCCTGGTTCACAGGAAGGGTGTCCAGGCCACTCTGACTTTTGGCAAATGAGGGGAAAGGGAGATTATTTGGGACACTGTCTTGTGCTGCGCCTCTCATGGAATCCTCCTGCCAGAAGTTATGATGAGTGTCTATTTGGAAGAAGATGAGTGCCATTTCGGAGTGTTTTGGTTTTAATTGTGGGCATTTGTGTGGCGGTTGGTAGAGATAATTGGGTCCACCTTGTCTTGAATTTTGGTGTGATTCCCCTTAGAGACTGTTTTTTGGAACTGACCTCTGAGAAGGTACAAGGTCCTGTGTCATTGTATATCCATAATTCTAGGACATCTCCACGGAATGTAATTCAAAGCTAAGTATACCAATCAAGGACCAAATGAACTTCTGGGCTTCAAATCTTACCTAGATTTCTGTTTTCATACTTATATTGAAAGGTTAATAAAATAGGTACTTGTCACGTCCTGTTTTTCTGTATGCTTAATAAAACACTGTTGAAATCTTGAGAACTGTTTGCTCTTCTTGTTCCCAGAATGTGCTGCCCCCAACTGCCAAACTGCAGAATGTACTCCATCAACCATTTACACGCAAACCGCCCACTCGCCCTTAACCATCAATAAACTTCCCTCCCTGCCCTCTCCAAGGAAAATATATAAGCACTTCTTAAGCTGTTCTCAGGGCTCTCTGCTCTATTCAACTGATCTCTGAGCCCTTGCATGCCGGACTCCCAATAAACCCTTTGAGGTTGCATTAGACAGTCTCTTGGTGGTCTCTTCCAGCGACGCTCACCCGACCTTTACTTCTGGTGGCCCCAGCGAGATCCGGCAGCTGCAGATGAAAGACCCCCAATGGGCTCCTCTGGGGGTAAATAAGGCCCCTCTTTCTGGTTTCAGGATTCAGGTTAGGGTTTGACAAAATGGCTATTGGTAAAGAGCGTGAGCTCTCTCCCACGGTGGCTGACACACATGTCACAGAGCCACAGGCCATGTTCCTGTGGGATGGACTCGGGAAATCGAAGAACCATAGTCTCCTCGACTCAGTGATATTTTCTTTCAGATTTGGAATTGGCAGCCCATCAGGATTTGCCCGATACTCAGTCCTGGTCTCAGTATTGGACGTCCATTGTCTGTCTTTATTGTCTTGTCTTGTCTGTGTCGTGTGTCTTTGCTTTCACTGTCTGTGTATATTTCATTATGGGACAGAGCACTTCAATGCCTCTGTCCCTGACCCTTAATCACTGGACCAAAGTCTGCTTAAGGGCTCAGATTCTTTCTTTTTCATTAAAACACCAGACCTGGCAGATTCTGTGTCTCAGAATAACCCACCTTTGTAGTCGGATGGCCCCTAGAAAGATGTTTCTACTTCGCACTAATTTGAAAAGTCTGAGATATTGTCTTTCAGCCGGGGCCACATAGCCATCCAGATCAATAGCCATATATCTTAACTTGTCAGGATCTCTGCAAATCTCCTCCTCCATGGGTGAAGCCTTTCCTTGTCCCTGCACCCACTCCTACTCCTTCCCCTACGATTCTATCTCTCAAACTCTCTGCTCCTCAACCTCCACCCTCTGTTCTCCCTGAGTCTCAAGACTCTACTCGTCCTTATCCTCTGCCCTTGTCCCCCAACCCCCAAAACCCTGTAAGTAATTCCCCTGCTGCTTACTCAGCCTCTCCACCATTCGAGGAAGCCAGGATGGCCCAGCACCCTCCAGATGACTGTCGAATGGCACACACAGCCCCTCCTTCCCTAGAGGAAGCTGGCCCGGCTAAAAAAACTCAGAGAACTCGCCAACGTTTTCACACCTGCCTACTTGGGATGACTGCCAACAACTCCTAGGGACTCTCTTCACGACAGAGGAATGAGAGGAAAAACCTCCTGGAAGTTAGAAAAAAATATCCTCGGACTTGATGGGCGACCAACACAACTTCCCAACATAATCAAAGCCGGCTTCCCCTTAAACCAACCCAACTGAGACCCCAACACCTTTGAAGATAGGGAGCATATGTCCAATTATTGCCAGGCTCTAATAGCGGGTATCCAAGGGGCCGCTAGGTGACCAACTAATTTGGCCATGGTAAGAGAAATTATTAAAAGGCCTGATGAATCTACCTCTATGTTTCTAGAGAGAATTATGGAGGCATATAAGAGATATACTCCTTTCGATCCTCAGGCAGCAGATCAAAAGGCATCTGTCATGATGGCCTTAATTGGGGAAGCTGCCATGGATATTAAAAAAAAAAAGTTAAAAGAGAGATTTAGTCAGAGAAGCCAAAAAAATATACTATAAAAGAGAAACAGGGAAAAAGAAAGGGAGCAAAGGGATGATGAGAGAAGCAAAAGAAAGACTAAGGCATTGACTTAGATCCTGGTCACAACAAGAAAGAGGCCAGAAATTAAGACATAAGGTGACAGGAAGGGATACCTGGGCCCATGCCAGAGGCCACCCCTGGCCTCAGATCAATGTGCCTACCGTAAAAAAAAAGGACACTGGGCCAAAGAGTGCCCTATAAAGAGACAGACACGCCAGCCAGCCATTCTGACTCTGGAGGATGACTAAGAAAGTTGGGGCTCAGATTCCTTCCCCTAGCTCAGGGTAACTTTTGAAGAGTAGGGGACCCCAGTAAACTTTGAAATGAATACAGGAGCAGTATACTCAGCCCTTAGGGCCCCATTGGGCCGTCTATCAAATAAAAGGTCTGTAGTTCAAAGGGCTAATGGCAGTAAATATCGGGCTTAGACTACTAAGAGGACCATGGACCTGGGGAAAGGAAAAATCCATCACTCCTTCCTAGTAATCCCAGAATGCCCGCACCCATTGATGGGCAGAGATCTGCTCACCAAGCTCTGGGCCAAAATAACTTTTAACCCTGAAAGCCCCCAAAAGAAATTTCTAAATCCTTCAGTAAAAACTCCTATAGTCACGGCTGTAACTATATTAGTAGAAGATAAACATCCACTCTTCACACCCCCCAAGACTGATCAAACAGGCAAGCTACCACAGAAATGAATAACAGATAACCCAGATGCCTGGGCAAAAACTGCTGTGTTAGGCCTGGCCGTGAAACAACCTCCAATAACAGTGGAGTTAAAAACCTCAGCCTCCCCAATCAATGTCAAATAATATCTTCTAAGCATAAAAAGCTAAAGATGGGATAAGGCCCTATATTCATAAATATCTGGCCTTAGGGGTCCTAAGGCCCTGTCAATTGGCCTGGAACACTCCCCTGTTATTAGAAGAAAAAGCCAGGAACCGGGGACTATCAACCTGTTAAAGACCAAAGAGAGATCAACAACAGAGTGCAGGACATTCACCCCACAGTACCTAATCTGTTCCAACTGCTTAGCACTCTGAACCCTGAGCAGAAATGGTATACTGTTCTGGACTTAAAACAAGCTTTCTTTTGCTTGCCTCTGCATAAAGATAGTCAGTTGCTGTTTGCTTTTGGGTGGGTAGACCCAGAAACCGGAAAGTATAGTCAACTAACTTGGACTAGACTCCCAGAGGGGTTCAAAAACTCCCCCACTCTCTTTGATGAAGCCCTCCACAGAGATCTCAACAATTTCAGAACTACACACCCCGAAGTCACCCAGCTTCAATACGTGGATCACCTGCTACTGGCATCCAACACCAAGGAAAACTGAACTGGGACCCAAGCACTATTATCGGAGCTTGCTCAACTCGGGTATAGAGCTTCTGCCAAAATTGCCCAATTTGCCAGCAAGAAGTAACCTTCCATGACTATTTCCTCAGGGGCGGTAAACGATGGCTCACTGAGCCCAGAAAACAAACCGTTGAGCAGATACCAACCCCATCTTACAGCAGACAACTAAGAGAGTTTCTTGGGATTGCTGGGTTTTGCAGGTTATGGATAAATGGGTTCGCGTCCTTAGCTGCTCCTTTATACCCGCTGTTAAAGGGAGATGCCCAATTCCAATGGACCCCTGAGTAACAGGAAGTTTTAGATAACATCTAAGGACACTGACACTGAACGCCTCAACTTTACTGAGCTCAGCCTGCAATTACAGAAAGCCCTACACTAAGTTAAAAATGTACGTCAACTCACTCACCTTGGTTCAAAGAAACTGCAGGCACTCCTGTAGGATTAAGAACAGAGTTTTCCACTAACCAACACACAGCGAAAGAAAAAAACTGAACCGGTAACAAAAGCCTGTTGGGTCAGTCAATTGTTTAATGCTTACCCTTCCAAGTTTCTTAGAGGAAAGCACCTATGAGGAACCAGACCAGGAAAATTCTGGGAAGTGGACATTACTGAAATTAAGCCAGCAAGGTATGGACTTAAATATCTCCTAGTCTTTGTCGATACATTTTCAGGATGGATTGAAGCCTTACACACACACACACACACACACACAGGAAAAAAAAAAAAAACAACGGCCCAAATGGTTCTCAAGAAGATCCTGGAAGATATTTTTCCAAGATATGGTCTGTTTAAGGTAATAGGGTCTGATAATGGACTTGTGTTCATGGCCCAGGTAAGTCACGTGTGGATTAATTGTAAGTTACATTATGCTTATATACCCCAGAGCTCAGGAGAGGTAGAAAAAATAAATAGAACCATTAAAGAGACCTTAACAAAATTAAGCTTAGAGACTGGCATAAAAGATTGGACTATGCTCCTGCCTTATGCACTGTTTCATGTGAGAAATACTCCCTCAGTTTCTCTGTGTAACCTCACCCCCTATGAAATTCTCTATGATGCCCATCATCCAGTAAGGGACCTAATCCCCAACTCTAAGGCCTAACAATCCCTTCCACACCCCTTGCTTGACAGACTTAAAGCCATTGAAAGAACTCAGTGATAACTGTGGAAACAGCTGGCCACTGCCTACCAACCTGGGGACGAGGGGATTCCACATCAATATCAAGTAAGAGACTTCGTCTACATAAGACAACATCAGGTGTCATTCCTAGAAACCCCGCTGGAAAGGAACATACCAGGTGCTACTTATAACACCTACAGCGGTAAAAGTAGACAGAATCACTTTTTGGATCCATGCCTCTCATCTAAAGCCTTCGCTGTGTCCAGACTCTGGTTGGAAACTGGAAAAGACTGGTAACCATTTCAAATTTCGTATTCGCTATGTGGACAAGACTGTAGACTCTCAACTTGGCCACCAGTACTCCTAACCCTCATCAGCCTGTTCAGCAGTGAAGGCTGATCTCAAATCCTACTAGACAAGAAGTATGGTATATCTCGCATACAGCCCCCTTAGGGACCTGGTGGCTATCTCTCCACCCAGACATTTTTCAGCTTGGTATACGTCTTTCCTATTGAGATAACCCTGATGAAGAGGATCCCACTAAAGTTTCATTAAATCCCTTCCGTTCCATAGATAATTGAAACAAACATTATGGATGCACAGAAACGCGAGCCAGATTCAGGTTGGCTAGCCTAGATTATGATGTATGCCCGGCGGACTATCAAAGCCACAAACAGCCATGGCTGTGTGGGGGAAAAGCCAACTTCTTGTGTAACTCATGGGGATGTGAGCATACCGGGGCTGCCTGGTGGAACCCAAACTCCTCATCACATTCAGTACACAGCATTGGCCATATTACCAATTAGACAACCAAAAGCTATGGCCCCCAGAGGGTTCTCTAGATCCTCAAATTCTGCGTGACATTTTTAACTTCGGCAAGTGCTCAAAAGGGGAAAATTCCCCTATGTGGAATCCTTTTCCCTCCTTCACTCACATCCTGTACTATGCTTCTCCAATAGTTCCTCACCCTCAGTCTTCTGCTCTAGAGTCTCTGCTGTCACTCCCACCTCAGCAACGTGATTTCTCACCTCCAATTACTAGATCAAAAACCCAAACCTCTGCCAGTTCTCAGACCATTGCCCCCTTGCTGAGGTAGCAGGTACCGAGGTACCCCTCCACTCACTCACTCCTCTCTTTTTCTGTCTGTGCGTGCACTAGGTCCCACCAAGTCCTCTAAGAAGCTAAACCAAAGCTCAAACCAGCTGAGAAGAGCCCTCAGACCCCTATCCAAGATGTAATAAAAATGGCCTTTAAAGTTGCTTTGTCATCACTGAAAACAGGTTTCTAAAAATTTAAAGTCCCTCAGGGGTTTTTGGAATACTCACTCCCATCTTCACCTCTGCTCTACCTGTTCTACTGCTCAAGTTTTGTTCTAGGAAAATCCCAAACCCCTTTTCCATTATTCTTTTACATCTCATCTTCCTCATTCTCAGATCCACGGAGCTGCTCTCAGCCTTGCCTTCCCAGTCTTCCCCCTCTGTACCAGGTCCATAGATATGTCTTAAATAACCTTCTCCAGAAGTCTTCACCGAGGCTTACATTAGGTCTTTCAGCAAAAGAGTCCCTCTGAAAGAGTTCAATGTAGATAAACTTCCACTTTTCGTGTTGCCCTGTTCTACTTGGCCACTGGCTGGAAAAATCACCACCCCTAAGCTTGACACCGCCTTACTAGGTTTTCACAAAATATGTGAACAAAGCCTCTGGCCTTGAGCTGGGGCTTCACAGAGATGACTACATTTCTAAGATAAAAAAGTTACCAACTGGGCTTCATGGTGACAGCTGGCAGGGAGAAAAAAAAGAGACAAAAAAGCTCTCCCTTTCCAAGGTGTCCTTGAAAAGTTAACTTGCCCAGAACAGAGGAACAAAAACAGAAACAAAAACTGATTTTTGTGAATTTCTACAGACTGTGAACTTCTGATCCACTTCCCTTACATATTGGGTACAAATTCTAAAACTACCAAAACTTGGGGTTCAGGGGATTAATTGATTACAACAGAAGCAATGCCCTCTAAATCCGGATGCAACCAAATAAGGCTGTTTTCCTGTGTTTGGTGCTATCTTAGGTCCCTTTCCTTGTCCATCCCTACAACAGTATAATTCTATACACTTTAACATTATTTATGTTTTCATAAAATGGTCAATATATGTGATTAATTATGTAATGATGCAGATGTTTTCCAGAGTTCTCTATCATGACGTAGGTTCATTTAAAGATCAAATAGGGGGGCATACAACCCGGTTCCAGCGGGAACCTGTATCCCTCACTTTAGCCATCCTATTAGAAATAATAGTTGCTTAACTGGTGGGCTAGTCCATGAGACACAACAAAGACACAATTAGAAGCAGAAATAGGCCAAACCTTAAAGACATTAAAAACCGACATCACAGCTTTACAGGAATTTTAACCTCTCTCTTTCTGAAGTTGTTTTACAAAGCAGGCGAGTATTGGACCTCCTCTTCATGAGAGAAAGGTGCCTTTTTGCTTGCATTGAGGGAAGAATGTTGTTTTTGTGCCGACAATACTGGAGTTGTAAAAGAATCTATGAATAAATTAAGAAAACGACTTGAAGAGCGTCAAAGAGAGACAGAGGCCCCAAAAGGGAGGTTTGAGTCTTGGTTCACATAGTGACCTGATTAACTGCGCTTTTATCTGCCATGGCCGGTCCATTAAAATTCCTCATATTATTGCTTACTGTAGGACCCTGTTTGCTCAACCGTGTAGTTTTCTTTCTAAACCAAATCGAACCTGTTATTAATCCTAACCATACACTGTTCTCTCAATCTAATTTTACAGAAGAGCAGGGACAGAATTGGTATTAAAATACAGGAAAATAGAGGATCTTCCACCTGCTGAAAACCTCAAAGGTCCACGTAGAAATGATCCCTGGAGAAGATGTAGGCAAGTATGAAGGACCTGAGAGAGCAAAAGTCTTCCATGGCAAACAACCTGCTCAGGATGAAGGGATGTGTCTGAATCAGCCACTCTCTTCTTAATGTAGAGAAGATGGACCAAAGCAGGCATGTGTTGAGAGCTGCTCCTGCATGCCTATGGTTGACATACCTCTCTGACCTGTGAAAGTGTCACAGGAAGTAGGAGCAGCCTCCCTCTCATGGGAACCTTGGAAGCAACTGTTAGGACAAAGTTGTTGCCAAGGCAGTGACCTCATTCAGTTCCAAAATTAAGTGACTTCACCTAACTTCCTTGGTGATGGAACTCTCTGAACTTGGAATCCAGGAAGCCAGGCACCCAGAGCCAGTCCCAGTCCCAGTCCCAGTGGTCAAACTTATTTTGATTTACCAAGGACAGACTCAGTCTTTCTTGGGACCTACTGATGTAAGGATGGCCAAATGCAAGGAAAGCTATGAAGAGGGGCCTTTCCTGAGAAAGCACGCAGTGGCTCACCGCTGGCTCCTGACAACTTCACAGAGTTGGCCAAAAGACCAGATTTGAGACAGAACAGGCTATTTCCAGGGAACATAATAAGGCCCACCAGACAGAGGACACTCCGGATAGTCACAGACCTACTTGGGGGAAGGAGGTGCCTTTGTGGTGTGGGTGTGGGTTTGTGGTTTTGTCTCATGTTCTGAGAATAGGTATGAAAGGCGGTTTGTTTTGTTTGGAGTGAACTGTTTCTAGTAAGTCGTTTGACAAGGCGAGAATTTCTATGT